>NC_027755.1:5762579-5781158 GCF_000695525.1 Brassica oleracea var. oleracea
ATCAAAAGAAGACTAAGAAAATAAGAAGCATGTTTGCGATGAATTATTATTTAATTAGAGTTCAAGTGTTTTACAAATCAGGACTATTTTATTACTATAAAAAATATGGTAATAGTTATTAGCAAAAAAATTAACTTATGATTTTCATACTTTGTTATAGAATATATACATATTTACATGTTTCTATTTTTTGATCGGTTTTATTCGGTTTATTCGGTTTTATCGGTTATATACCGAACGATATCCAAATCCTACGTTTTTTTAAAAATCATATTCATTCGGTTTGTATGGTATATACCAAATCCAAACCATATTATCTATTTCGGTTTCGTTCAGTTCGGTACAGTTCGGTACGGTTCGGTTTTGCCATATTGAACAGCCCTAGAAAATACAGATGAGTGTTAGCCTAACTATTTTCCATCTCCATTAGATCTGTTTAAATAGAAATGAGTTGATCATATACAATGGCTAGGGGATATAATCTTTAAAAGAGTAAGAAGAGTGTTTGAGTTGATCATAATAATAAGTCCAACAAGTTTTTAAAACATTAATATAAAAACTTTTAGCAAAAGAGAGCGTTGATATAGTTTAAGCATAGGTCCAATAGGACTTAAACGTCTAGATCATATGTCCGAAAAGTTTTTAAAATAGTATAGTTTTTTAACGCTGATTTATTAGGATATTATAATTATAAAAAAAATACATAGACGACTCGACAACCGACAATACTACTTGTCTTATAAGGATCTATGTCTAACTGCATCACCAGAACCGCTCTATGAAGATCTACGCCTGACTGGGTTTACTAGCACCATGTCGAAGATCCTTTGTACGTCTTTCCACCATAGCTTGCATAATTGTTTAATAAATCTTTTTTCCGGAAATTGAAATCTGGATCTGCTGGTGTAGAAGCATTAATGAACCCTTAACCAAACCACTGGACTAAGGGGACTTCCACAAAAAAAATAGTATAGTTTAAAAAAATGATTAACAAATATGTATATTGTTTGATTCTCATATAATACCGGTGTATAACATCCATCTCACGTAAAATTTAAAGTGATTATGTTTTTTTTTTTTTTTGTAAAAGGATATTCTATTTAAATTGCATGAGAAATCAAAAGTCTTACAGCGTTTAAATACAGTAGGCCAAGTGACCTTACATATCCAAAAGATACAAACTTGAATCAGAATTAATTTTAAGTGGAGGAGTAGTCAGGTTGCAAACCAAAGCTGGAGAAGAGATGATGAGAACTTGGGTCTGTCAATCCTTAAACTGGAAGCTCTGTTTTTAACAGTTAGTTTGATCTGTCTTACCAACTCAGCAGATGATGAGAAATGGGCGTTGTGTAGTCGGTTGTTCCTCTCTGTCCAAAGAGTATAAAGAGTCGCTTGCCAGCACAAGAGAAGCAGAGTCTTGAGGACCTTGTTTGGTGGATGTTGTTGAAACTGAAGTAGTAGTGGTTGCCACTGTCTAGAAGAAGAGAATCCGCACTTTGCTGCGATAATGTTCCAAATTTCCCATGTGAAGTTGCATTCAAAAAAGCAATGTGTAATTGACTCATCTCCAACATTGCAGTAGAGGCATTTTGGGTCTGTTTGCAGTCCCCAACTAAGAATTCTATCACGAGTGGGGCACCTATTTTTAACCATCAGCCAGGTTAAGAACATATGTTTTGGGATACCTCCAGAGAACCATACCTCCTTGTGCCAGGGAACCGTTGGGGAAGAGGGACAGAGCAGTTTATAGATCGATCCTGTATGGAACCTGATTTCTTTCTGATTCCCAGGCCACCATTCAAGTTCATCCTCATGATCATTAAGAGTCAAAGTGGATAGATGAGAAAGTACCTGCAGTTGTCTGTCCTAGCGTGCGTTTGGGACGACCCAAGCACCATTCTCCCAAAGTTCAGCAATGGTAGCATTTCTGTTAACCGGGAAGCGCACCACGGTAGACGTTTGAAGATAGTCAGACAACTTTCCATACGGAGACCAGTTCGTAGACCAGAAGTATGACGTTTCTCCGTTTTGAACATTCTTCCTAATCCAAGGGTAGATGAGTTCCCTAGCATCAAGTAGTTTGTTCACTAGCCAAGAGTGTTTTTGCCTTGTATTGATCACCCAGAACAATTCAATATCACCTTCTAGTATTTCAGCTCTGAACCATGAAGACCAGATTGATTGTTTGGAGAAGAACAGCAACCAAATCATTTTCAGAGCACAAGCCCTATTCCAAGCCTCTAAATTTCTCAGAGATAAGCCTCCTTTATCTTTCGCTAGGCAGCAAGTTTCCCATGCAACCTTTGCAGTTGCAGTGGCAGTGATATCTCCTTTCCAAAGGAATTTAGTACATAATGAATCGATTTCACGTATAACAGCCTTTGGGATGATAAAGGAACTTGTCCAGAAGTTTGTGATACCATTGATGACAGAGGTGACCAATTGCAGTCTTCCAGCGTAGGTTAACTTCTTTACTGTCCAGGAACGCAACTTTGTTTTAATCGACTGGAGCAAGGGAGCACACTGAGATAGTGAGATCTTTTTTGTGTGCAAAGGGACTCCTAGATATCGGATAGGAAGCACTCCAGATGAAAGTCCCGTATGAGTCTTGATGTCCTCCACCTCTGCGTCGGATAAACCAGCAGCAAAAAACGAAGTTTTTTTAAGACTGATCGCTAGCCCAGAACGTTTCTCAAAATCTTTTAACACACCAAGAATGGGCTGGATTGAGGAGAGAGAACCATCAGAGAAAATGAGAAGGTCGTCAGCGAATGAGAGATGAGTAAGTTTGGTTTTTTCACAGCGAGGGTGGTACTGAAACGATCCAGTTGCCGCTGCTCTTTCCAGAGCAAGTGAGAGGCAATTCATCACCAGAACAAAGAGGTAAGGGGAGAGAGGATCTCCTTGCCTTAGACCTCTTTTCCCTTTAAAATAACCATAAGTAGACCCATTGAAAGCCACCGAGAAAGAAGGAGTGCACACGCAAGCCTCCAACCAACGAATCAGCGCCTCCGGAATGTTGTAGCTCCTCAAGCAAGCGAAAAGAAACTCCCATCTAACAGTATCGAAAGCTTTTGCAATGTCTACCTTGATAGTGATCCTCTTTTGTCCTCCCCTCCTATGGTAACCTTGGACAATCTCAGAAGCGAGCAGAGTATTCTCAATCAACAACCTGCCTTGGACAAACGCAGTCTGATTTGGGTTCTTGCAGCCAGTTGTGAGAAGCTGAGATAGTATGTAGAACTTGAGGGGCCAGGATAGTTTGAAAGTGAGCGATAGCTGCAGTACTTATAAGATCCGGGTCTGTAATGATTGTGCCATTTGAGAGGGTTATCGACCTGATAGCATTTTGAGATGCACGGGCCGCTGCGACGCTCTGATAGAAAGGTGTGTTATGGTCGCCTAGTCTGAGCCAGTTCACCCTCGATTTTTGCTGAAAGAATGAATCCTCAATCCCACGCAGGAAGTGATAGTTTTCTTGGAGTTATCTCTCCTCGTTAAATAAGGTAGTAGATGGAGCCGCCATTGCTTGTACCTGCACCAGTTTCAATAAATTATTAGCCTCACACACTCTTTTTTGAATATCAGAGAAACTCTCATGGTGAAGTGTTTTAAGGGAACGCTTAATATTTTTTAGTTTGAAACCCAGCGAAGATAGATCAAATGCTTTGCTTCCGGCCAGAGTCCATGCAGCCTCAGTCGAAGATAAAAAGTTAGGGTGGCTAGTAAGGTGGTTGAAGAATTTAAAGGGCTTAGTACAAGAGGTTGGGAGGGGGCAGGCAAGGTTTACAACACATGGTGAGTGGTCTGAGAATTCATGGGGGAGGAAGGTGGCTATGCTGTTAGGGAAATTCCTGATCCACTGATTGTTCACCATAGCTCTGTCTAGCTTCTTTGTAACCGGATTTTCCGGACTTTTGTTGGTCCAGGTTCGGGCATTGCCCTGAAATCGGAGGTCCTCGATTCCAATGTCCAGAAGAAAGTCCCTTAGCTCCACCATATCAGCAGTAAGATGATTTACTGTTGGAGAGGAGTGCTCAGCTTGATGAATTATCTGGTTTAGATCTCCTCCTATCAACCAGCTCTGATCTTCCAAATAGTAGGTTTGCTGAACCTCAACCAAACCACTCCAAAGGTCAAGCCTCTCTTCTCTAATGTTTGAAGCGTATATAGCCGAGAAGAAGAAATGCTGACCAGTTTGGAGGGTGATCTTACAGGTGAGAGACTGCCTTGTTTGGTGGATCTCTTGGACCGAGACTGAGTCCTTCCAAATAATAATAATCCTACCATCCTCATCAGTGTTGTGGTTTGAGATGTATCTCCATCCCGGACAAAGGGTAGATAGTAACTGATTCAAGTTTGGTTCTTTTATATGGGTTTCCAAAAGGGCACCTATAAATGGCTGATGAGATGAGAGCCATTGCGCAAAAGGTCGGTGCTTAGCCGAGTCGTTTATACCTCGGACATTCCAAAAAAATAGATTTGTACACATTAAAGATTGTTGGGAGGCACTCCTTGGGGAAGGAGAGCACCCACAACAGGGTAAGATTCGTCAGTAGAGGGGTAACTGGGTGATGAGAGATGTGAAAGGTTTATATCAAGAGGAGGGTGAAAAGGAGTTTTGTCAGGGGGAACAGAGGTTGAAGGGGCGGTTGGCGGGAGGAGGGGAGGCTTTGAGATAGAGGAGTTTGAGAGGGGCGCAAAAGGATTGTAGTAGCTGGGATTTTTTATCGGAGGAGGATGGGTGGTTAGTTTTGCAAACTGTTTTTTTCTTTCTTTTTGGTGACTCCCATTTATGGTTTTTATTTATACTTTTTATTATTTAATTATAATATTTTTATTTTATATTCAAAAGAGAAATAAATTTTCTTTCAAACAATATTTTTAAAATTTGTATTTTTTAAAAAAATAATCAATTTAAATTGTTATTATCATTGAATATAATTATTTTTGAAATAATTTAAGTTTTCATTTACATCAAAACTTATCATATTTACATCAAAACTTATCATATTTTAGGATAATTTTAATTTAAAATGTAATTTTCATATTTTTCTAACAAATTCTAAAAATATTTTTTAAATATTTTGTTATAAGTTTTAAAAAAATATTGAGTTGCATTTCAAATAAAAAAGTAAATATATTAAAAATATTCTAATTAAAATATGTAAAATTTAATATAGTTTTAAATAAATGGTCAAAAAAAATAACACATAAAAAAAAATCATGATTTTTGTTAACTGGGTGGATCATTATTTATATAATATCGCACGTGAAAGAAAATTTTTGTTTTTACAATTATCTAATTAACTCTATATACTCATTTTTTTTTATTTTTTTATATGATATCACACATTCTTAAAAAAAATAGATAGTTTAAAATGCAAAAAAAAATATTTACTTAATGAATATAATATAAACGAATATTACAAATACATCATTTAATAAAATAAATAATTAAAAACTGAAAATTCATATCCGCGCGCGGTCTAGTTCATTTTATTTCTAAAGGGTTGAAAACAATATATTTGTTTTTTTTATGTAAGTCAAACGTGATTTGGAAGAGATATTATATGCCATTAAGGGAACTGAACTTTTAGGTAAGAGATATACGTTTAGTATGTAAATTAAATTTTTATTAATATTCTAAAATCTCTATATTAAAGGTCAGTGGCATTTGATTGTAAATTAGTGTTAATTTCTAATTGTATTTTAGTTTTAATAGATTAAATGGATGTTCCAGAAGAACAGTAAATGTTTTTAGCATGGTGAATATAGTCGATGGACATGTTATAGTTTGGGAGTTTAACTCGAAATTCTCTATCACTCTTAAAAAAGTTTCTCTTTCTCCTCATAATAAAAAACTGTTTCTTTATGTATTTATTTTAAATTCAAAATGTGGTCAAAGACTCTAATTCCCTTCATTTAATCATTTATTTACAAGTTCCAACCAGCCCAATACAAGCCCATCGGGTCCAAACCAAACCCAGGCGGATCTGTTAAACAAAACAAAGCATTTTTGTTCCTTCTCTTCCCATTTTCTCTAAGTCACAACTTCCTTACTCTCTGTTCTCTAAGGCGACGGCGAGGAACCCTAAATCCGCGATTCTCTTCGTTTCCTCTTCATTCTCCAACGAAATCGACGCTCCAACCATGGTCTTCATCTTCCTCCTAACTTCGTACATTGTGGTAAGTGTTTTTTTGGTCTCATTGATTTGGTCGGATTTTGAAATTAGGTTTAAAATTGGGGAAAATAGTAACTTTGAAAAGGGCAAGGGAAAATCGTGTTTTTCCTATGAAATTAGGAAAAAAAGATGGTGAAATATTAAATTAGGTCAATGTTATTATGTGAAGATGATATATGGAAGGAGAGCGAAATGTGTTGCGTAGTTGTGGGCTTTTGACTGGTTTAGTTCAATCGAAATTCTTGAATGGCATGATAAAAGGTCGGAACCATGTTAAAAGAATAACTTTGCTTTGAATTCAGATAAATGGTGTTTTATGAATCTGGTGTGTTTTACTTTGTGTATATTATGTATATATGAGTTCGTGGGGAACCTTAATCGATGTTGCTATGCGGTTTGCATTTAGAGTAATTGAATTGTTGTGTTTGTAACATCTTGTACATGAAATGGAGGGACGAAAAAGAAAGCGTCCATCTACTAGAGGTGGAGTCTCCACTAGAGCTAGAAAGGTGGTCTCAGATGGGAATGAGCCGGTAGGAGGTAGGAGAAGATGTAGTCCATCAAGAGAGTACTCCAATGAGAGATACAACTGTAGTTTTGCTCTCACTTGATTCCGAAAGTGAAGACATGCCTGCTGTACCATCTAAGGTATTTTTTGCATTCATTTTAATCATTGTTAGTGAGAAACTCATACTAGTTTTAGTAGTCTTACTAGTTTTACTAGTCTTGCTAGTTCTAATAGTTTTGCTAGTCTAACTAGGTTGACTAGTAAAGAATAACTAGTTCTATATATTTTGATTGCAGGCAAGGCAACCAGCGCAGCCCCATGAATTTTACTTCACGAGCACGGAGTACACGAAGACTTGCAAGATTCAAACCAAGGGCTATGTGAACAAGACAATCGATGTGATCAAGAAGCTTAAGGACAAAGTTAAATTGTTCACAAGCCATCCTCAGTTTTAGCATTTCTTCCACATGCCTGATGAACAATATCTAAAGCTCCAAGGAATGTGTATGTTACTCATGCGTACCATTTCTACTGGAGAAGAAGATGTTGCATGGTTTGCGGTGAATGGTGTTCCCATCCGCTATTCTATGAGGGAGCATGCAATCATGTTTAGCATGATTATCCGATGAGATATTTGAAACTCGGGAGTTCTAAGTTTGTGGATTATTACTTCGGTGGAGAAGAGAAGATCACCATAAAAGATGTGAAGCAGAAGTTGTTGTCTATGAAGGCATGTAATGATAGATTGAAGATGGATGTCTTTTTCTTCCTTGGTTGGGTTATCAGAGGAAATCCAAAGGATTGTGGATCTATAGACTCATTCATCTGAAGGATTGTGGAAGATTTGGATGCTTGCTGAACATTTCCTTGGGGTCGTCTAACATTTGAGGATGCAATAAAGGATATTAAGCATATGATGGGGCTTCTGAAGGGTGAAGTGCATGTGGCATGCGACTTTCCTGGATTCATAATTCCGTTAGAGGTTAAGAATACAATTTATTAAAATTTTAGTTGTTTTATAACCGAAAATCTGAGACTATGACACTTTATTTGTGTAGGTCTTGGCTTTTGAGTGTATTCCGAAGCTGAGAATTTTTTTTTACTCTCTTCACACAGCCCTTGTGAAGACTGTCCTAAGATATGCAAGAGCTAGTTTACAAAGAGTAGTATGAGGGGTTATCCTTTGGAAGAGATATATGATGCGCTTGGAAAAACAAAGGTACATGTTTATACTTTTTAGTAGAAACTAGCAGAATATAATATTTAAACTGATCTTGTTGATTATTTTATTTTCAGGTTATTAACAATGTGTTGGTTCCAACTGTGGGTGAGGAAACTTTTCTGGCTCGTATTATCGATGAGGAGCCAAAGTATCATCGTGACGGCAGCACAAGTGATACATGGAACTACTAGTTAAATGTGAAGCAGAAGAAAATTTGGTGGAAAAAACTTTATGAGTTAGATGTTGACGCACGAGTATTTACAAAGAAGAAAGAAAAAGAAAATGTGATGTTTGTAAAAGGATCATCTTCTAATTCTGGTTTGGAGTTAAGCTTGAAAGGTCTGGAAGAGAGGATGCAAGTTGTTTAATTCGTCAACCGAAAGAAACCCTGCATTAACACATCTTTTAGACATTTTCGTTTCCACAGGAGGCACAAGTTTTAGTGTGGGCGGTAGTTCAACTGTCTCCTTCCTATGTTTGTTAAACCATTCACCCATTTTTGCAATGATGACATCAAACATTGGTAGTAAGGTGTACTTTCTTGGGCCCTTAATAACACCATTAAAAGATTCTACTGAATTGGTGGTGTCAACATCGTACTTATCTCCTTCAAAGTAACATCTAGCCTATTTCCTCTCTTCAACACTTTTGTGAAGATACTCCGCTGCACTCGGATACTTCCTGCGGAAAGCATGATAAAGGTCCATGAACTCAGCCTTTGTATAAGCGTGAGCGCACTCTCTAAACTTAAATGCACAATTATCTTTGTTGTTACGAATGTGTCCTTTAACATTCTGAGACAAATACCATATACAATACCCATGAACGGCCTGAGGGAACACTAGACTTACTGTCTTGATCAAACTTTTGTTTCTATCTGAAAGAAACACCAATCCAGGGACATCGGATATCACTGATTTCAACTGCTCTGTAAACCATATCCATCAATCATCTTTCTCACCATCTGCAACACCAAACGCAATTGGGTAGTGGTGATGATTGGGATCCTGAGCAGTCGTAACAAGTAGAACTCCACCATAAACATTCTTTAATTGTGTTGCATCGACAATGAAGACTTTCCTCATCTTGAGGAACCCTTGTATGCTAGCTCCCAAAGCAAAAAAAAAAAAAAATACTTCAATTTTTTGGCCCTATCCACAACCACACTAGTTACTGTGTCAGGATTCGTCTGCTCCAGCATGTACATATAACAATATAATAAAGCAATACTCTCTACTGGACTTCCTCGCACTTTATTAGTAGCTAGTCTTCTTCCTCTCCAAAGCGTTGTGTATGATACATCCACAGCAACCCTGTGATGAACCAAATCGATCATAGCATTGGGAGCTGGTGTGTCAATTCTTCTGGGATAATCTAGAGCCAAATTAGATGCAAGGATTTGTGGTGTGCGTCTCCATCTATTAGGCAGTGTTCTTGTAGTAACAACAAAACATCTATGCTGCTTGATATAACTTGTAACCGTCCAAAGATCTGAATTCATCAACTTTGCAACACGCACAAACTACTTGCAGCCTTCTTTTGCTCCTCAGAATTTTATCACATATCTCTTAGTATCCGACTTAATTACATCATACTTAAAACACTTCTGATGTGAAGCCGTCTGAATATGAACTTTTGCTGCCTCCTTGGTTATAAATTATTGACCTAAAATCAAATCCATACCATCATTTTTGGTTCATGATAGACAACTGGTGCGACTTCAACTGATGGTCTTTCTTCTATATCTTCAAACACATGCTCATCTCTTTCGGTGAAATTCTCATGCATCTCAATGTCTTCGTAAAATGTGAGCACACCACCATTGCCTTCATTATCATTTGCATCATTCTCGGTACTATCTTCATAACAACCCTCTGTCTCAGTAGCCTCTGTATCAGTACCCTCTGTATCAGTAGCCTTTGCATCAGTAGCCTCTGTATCAGTAGCCTCTGTATCATCCTCTTCTGAAAGTTTCACTTCTACATTGTTGAACTCACATGTAGAACACTTCTACACTTCTCATGATTAACTTGCAGTGGATATCCAAAAACGTCTTCATCATTCCAGATATATGATTTTTTTTGTTTGAATACAATACTATTGGAAAGTAACTAATCTTCGCTTCCATATTAGATCCATCTACCTTTATCTTTCTGCAAATACCCTCAATCAAAGCAGATTATGTGGCATCATCCACTCATTTCTTCAACACAATAGTGTGAATTTCATATTCTTCTTCATTATCTCCCGATATCCATTATATTTCAGCACATCCTTCATATAATATCCCCGTAGTAAAAAAAATGATTGTGCAAGGCGGATTTTACATTTTTCATGAATTAAAATGGAATTATCATTACAATTAGCATTATTAACAATCTTAAAATTAATTCCCACACTATACAGGCTTCTCTTACTAATACAAATCCATTTCAGTACTATACATAGTAATACTAGTTGAACTTGTAAACATAGTAATATCAGTAATACCAGTAAAACCGTTTTGCCTTTGTAAATACTAGTTCTCTTAGTAATACCCGGAAATTATTCTTGCATTAATTAATCAACTTTTTAGGACAATTTCCCTCAGATTATACATTACCCATGATATATATAAATCATCTTAATGAAATTACACACAAAAAATCATCACAACGAACATAAAATATACTCTATAAACACAGTTTTCAAAATCCTTTTTAATCTCTTAAAATTTGCATTGAATCTTTTTTTTTTTACACTAACCGAGATATACACTTCTTTTTAATAGTATTCCAGCAAAAAATCATCAAAAATGGACATATAATATACCCGAAATCCATAAACACAATTTTCAAAATCGGTTTTAATCTCTCAAAACTTTCATCAATTCTTATTTTTTTAACGCTACCCATGATATACACAACATTTAAATGAATTTTCAGAAACAGTTACATCGAAAATGAACAAGAATTACCTGTTCTTCGAGCTTAAAATCGCCAATGGAGGGTGAGGAAGAAGAGCTTGTATGATGAGGATGAAAACATGTGGGCCAAATGAAATCTTATTGGTTAAGTTTGTCTTGTGGGCCATGGTGGTAGATGAATTATGGTTCGGTTTATTTAATTGAAGACATAAATGTATTTACGAGGTGGAATGATGTATAATAAATTAATGGAATGTTATATATAGAAGCACAATCACAAAGGATAGTGAGAATAGAGAGGAGATAAGGAGAATGAGTTTTTTTCAGGGACATATTAAGTTTAACTCCTATAGTTTGAAACATTCTAAATGATATTTGAAGCGTGATTTTGTCGGGTTATCTAGTTGTTATTTGTCTTAAGAACCATAAATTAATTATAGGCATGATGGATTAGCTAGGAAGGTATCAGACATCATTGGATTGTTATTGGAGAAGAATGTAGTCTAAAAGTGAAGGGGAATGATTGAATTCCAAAAAATAAGATCAACTTCAAATAATTTAGTTGTCTCAACGGTGTAGATCTTAGCCCTACATAAGTAATTCACATCATTATATTGAATTTGTTTGTTTTTCATATAAAAAAGATGACATTACTAGATTCAAGAAGCTATTTGGTTGTACACCCTCATTAAAAAAATAGGAAAGAAGATTGACTGAAAATTATATAGCATACTGATGGACCTGGTACGAAAATTATTATGTGAAAGAAATAAAATATCATTAGAAGCGGTATAAAATTTTGAGACAATTCATTGAATTTGTCATAATATGACCTAAGACAAATGATTTTTTAGAAAGTGCAATTCTAGTACAAAATCAACTATTCTAAGAGATACAACTACTTTTCAATTGGAGATCTTATAAAATTTTAATCTCAATTATGTGTAAGTAATCCATATTTAAAAGAGGAAGACAGCTAGAACTAAAATTCATTCACCAATATATTGTACTTATGTTCTTAAAATCAATAAAATACTACATTGATCTTTTTGATTGTTTTATATTTTTTTTTGTAGTACAAAGAATTCAATGTTATTTTATCCTAACATATCATGTGTGCCAAGACTCAATGATGAAATGGTGGATATATTAATAGATATGTGTAAATTTTAGAATTTTTAAATCACCTTGAAGTTCTTCAGATTTCATTGCTACTTTGTATTTTTGACTCCATTAATTGTCACAATTCACCAATTCTATATTCTATGTTGATGATGCAGCAACAACTATATGTTCCAACAAAAAGATCTAAACCATCTCACTTATTTGAGGTTTTGTTGAATTTTCTGACAAAACCTATACTTTTAATTATCTTTAAGATTTTTTAACGTTAAAACCCATCGACTAAGTTTGTTTTGAGTAAAAACTCATAAACTAACTTTATTTAATGAATTAAACTCTAACATGTCATAATTATCAATACTACAAGTAAATATTTTGTTTAGGAGTTTCTACATTAAGTAAACAAAGTTGAGGTATTTGACAATTAAAAATCTATTAAAAAAATCAAAATTTTATAATATTATCTAAAAATTAGTAATTTAAATTTTCAAAATTAGAATTTTTAATTTTTTTGTAAATATATGAGTTTGATGTGTTTTTTAACATCAACATTATATATGTATAAGTTAAAAATGTAAAAACCCAAAAGATATAATAAAAGTTACCTAAAGATTTATTATTACATTTTTATTAGATAAGATATAATTTTTATCATGTTTTCTTTTTTTATATTTTTAATATTTTAGTAATTTTATTACAGATAAATCTTTAGATAATTTTTGTTTTTTTGTTTTTTTGGTTTTTACTTTTTAAATTTATACATATATAATATTGATTTTAAAACAAATCATACTCATATATTTACAGAAATTTTTAAAAATGTTAATTTTGAAAATTAAGGTTACTAATTTTTAGTAATGTTATTATATTTTGGATTTTTATTTATTTTTAATGGTAAAACTCCTCAACTATGTTTACTTAATGTAGAAACTCCTAAACTAAAGACTTACCGGTAGTAATGGTAATTATTACAAGCGAGGGTTTAATTCATTAAATAAAGTTAATTTGAAGAATTATTTCGTTAAATACTTAATTCGGGGGTTTTTACCCAAAACAAACTTTGTTGGAGTTTTAACATTAAAAATAACCTTATCTTTATTATTCTACGAAATCCTTTTATTCCAACATCCCCCTATATATTAAATGAGAAGTCACTTTAGTGATTTCTTGTCACGTGACAATCATACAGACATTCTCAATAGAATTGAAATGATTTCATTGGTCGATTTTTTTTTTTAATAATTAAAACATCGATGTCTCTTTCTTCGATCTCTTTTTTCTTCGACTTTCACTACGAAGTCTCTTTCTTCGTTCTCTTTTTTCTGCAACGCCTAAAGCTTACAGAGATAGTGTCTTCCCTTTTTCGATATCTCTGATTCAGCAATCATCGAGCAGCCTCAACGCCAGGTCCCTCCCTCGCCCTTCTGTAGACGCTGCTCTGTTTTGAGACGCGATGACGATGTGAAGGTAGACAGAAAGTCGCTGGAGTTCGAACCCTGATCGTTTAATAGGGGTATGCGTCCTTTGTTCTACTGCAATACCTGCAATAAAGAACACATCAACGTCATATCCAGGTATTATTGTCTTCATTAGTACCCAATGAATATATTAATGTATATAAGATTGACATTATAGTCTTCTTGGTTTCATGTTTAAATTAACTGCCAATGTTAAAGACGATTCCGGTGAGGCAAACTTTCTTTTGTTTGATACCAACGCTCAGATGATTGTGCGTCGTACAGCTGCTGAACTATACGATGAGGTAGTTTTTGAAATTAACAGCTGCCAATAATTTGCCTAATAACATTCTTTTGTTTAACTCGCCTCTTTAATTTATGGTAGAATGAAGATCCCGACTTCTTACCAGAAGCAGTTAGCGACCTCTTTGGCAAGAGAATGCTTTTTGAAATTTCAGTTGATTCTGATAACATCAGAGGAAAGAGCTCTCAGTATCTTGTTCATTGTGCTAATGATGATCGTGAAATGATTGAGGAATTTGCAGCTTTGCCTCATAAACCGGTAATAAACTGGTTATGATTGGTTAAGTTTGACAGATACACCTAAGCCAATATTTTCTGCAATTCTCTTTATTTTTCAGGTTTTAATGTTGCTCGCCTCCGATGAGATTTCTGATGGTTCTGGTGGTTCTTCAGCAACTCCTGTGTCTAAAAGAAAAAGCAAAGGAGAGGAAGACAATGATGTTGAGGATCAACTCTCTGTCAAGAAGAAACAGGGTCAAAAGAAAATCAAGGGCGAGTGAAAATCTCCCATTGCGCTTTGGAACATTGTCAACTCAGCTTTTATTTTCAGACAATATGGCTTTGTCTTATTTCAGTATTGTTATCTCTTGGATTTGTCTTTTAATATTTTAGCTTGGGATTTGTTTTAATTTAAAAAAAAATTCTTTATGTTGAAACTGTTTTATTGGCTTTCGGTGTTATTCATTATTTTATTTCGAAGAAAAACATATTGTCTTCTCTTTTCTCTTTCGGTGTTCCACAGAATTACACATGATAATTGGCAAGTTTCGAAACAATTTTATCAAAATGATTGCAAAACAAAAGAGACAAATTTGTCTAATGACAACAGAAATATTACGTAATATTTTCATTACATTCTTAAAAAAAACGTGCCTGTAGTTCCATCATTTATAAAGTAAAGTCAATCATTTATTTAGAAAGTAAATAAATTAGAATTAATGTCAATCACCTATTTAGAAAGTAAATAAATTTCAGAATTAATGTCAAAGTAAAGTCAATCATTTATATATAAATGAAATTAAATACGGGTAGAGGATATACACATAATAATTTTACGGACCCAAGCTATGTTGAATATAGAAATTTACCTTGACGAACACACCATTTATAATAAAACGTTTATATAACAACAACACATATTTCAAGAATTGTACATTTTATTTTATATTATTTATGGATCATATTTCAATTTTTATCAAATTTTCTTATAATATGAACACTATTAATTTTTCCATATTTTGAATAGTTTAACAAATTGCACAGGGTACTTCTGAAAAAAAAGTTATGCGACTCGTTCTTTATTTCTACCATACTGCAACCAGAAGATTTGGGCACACCCTGTCTCAGCATTAAAACTCTCACTTGTCCCACTTTCTCCCACGTTGAAGATGCATGGTATATGTAAATATCAACTTCTTTGTACTTGCAATACATGGAAATCAATGAGTTCACTATCGAAGGTCCGTTTTCATCAAAATCCAACTCAACCGATATCACAGTATATTTTCATGCCCGCATAGAATGCGGACCAGTCACACCTAGTTCATTAATTAATTCCCTTTAGCTCTTAACAACATTAAACCTATCGAATCATTTCTATGTTTTCAGAATTATAGTTAATGCAATTTTAATTTAAAAAAAATATCATCGCATTATTGTAAACGTTTTGACTTCTCATATTAATAATGTCTACCTCCTATCTACCACACGTTAATTTATACTATCTAAATAATTAATTATATTTTTGTTATCGTATTTGTATTATGATATATTCACAAAACATTATTATCTAATAGTAATGACGAAATATAATTAAAGATGTGGTTTTAAAATAATGAAATATATAGCGTATGTACCAAATGCAAAATAGGTACTTATAGGATGATAGGTTTATATTATAAACAAAATATAAGATATAAAATACGTGGGAAAACGGCCATTTCATACCCAACATATCATGATATGTTCAATTCATACCCGATTTCTATAGCAGTGCCAAAACATACATTAACTTATATGGTTGTGCCAAAAGATACCCGACTTATAATTTTTTGGCGAAATCATACACCAGTCGCCACATCAGCTGTCATATCATCCACTTTTGTTCGCTTGGCTGCTACATCAGCTAATTTTGCTGACGAAGATGTCATGTCTACAAATTTTTTTTTGAAAAAACTAAATACTGTTTTTATAAAAATAAATTTATAAAAAATGTAAAATTTTATAAATTTTTATTATTTAGTAAAATTAACAAAAATTAATTAATTATTTAAATTTTAATTTTATATAAGAAATTTTATATAAGAGATAGATCCTATCACAAACCGTCCTTATAAGAGTTATATATGTATGGTAATGATTCAAATTCAATGTTAGTGTTATCGTCTTGTTATTCTTTATTAATCATGGGTATGTTATCATAATTTGTTTTTTTAAATGTAAACACAACCATGATTAATCAATAGTAACACGACTCCAACACTAGTATTTAATTTGAATAATTACAACAAATATATAACTCTTAAAAATTAAAATTTAAATAATTAATTAATTTTTGTTAATTTTAATAAATAATAAAAATTTATAAAATTTTACATTTTCTATAAATTTAGTTTTATAATAACACTATTTAATTTTTTTCAAAAAAAAAATTTGTACACATGATATCCTCGTCAGCAACGTAGCATCCACGCGAACAAAAGTGGATGATGTGGCAGCTGATGTGGCGACTAGTGTATGATTTCGCCAAAACATTATAAGTCGGGTATGTTTTGGCATGGCCATATAAGTTCAGGTATGTTTTGGCACTGATACATAAGTCGGGTATGAATTGAACATATCGTGATATGTTGGGTATGAAATGACCGTTTTCCCTAAAATACGTATACCTTAAACTTTAATAAAATTAAAATTCTTTTGAATACTTAAGTCAAAATTTAAACATGTGTGGAAATAAAGATATTTAGTTACATTTAAATTTTTAATCCCCAAATAATCGATACCAATAATATCTAGTTTAAGACTCTCAACAAAATCCAACTTATAAAATACATAATACAACTGAGTAAAGAAAATGATTTCAATTAATTATACGTATTTTGACAATAAAATATCCCTTCTTAGTAATTAAAATATCTAATCTTTACAAATACCTAACAATGAGGATATATTTTCTTTTTGTTATAAATCATATTGTGGATGTCCATAACCGGCCCATACTTAGAGAGAGAGAGTCGGCGGTGATAAGAGAGAGAGAGAGAGAGTCGGCGGTGATGAGAGAGAGAGAGAGAGAGAGTCGGCCAACCCTAGTTTCATTGGTTTATGATTTGTACTATTTCCATATTTGTATTTCCTTTCTTTAATCTTTCTATTATTCTATGACGGTGTAATTCCCTATATATAAAGGGTTTCTTATGATTCAGATTAATAAGGATAAGATTCTATTCTCCTAAGTTTCACAACACATTATCAGCACGATTACTCTGAAAACTTACGCTAAAAAATTCGAACCCAAAAACCCGACGATCTAAACCCTAGCCGGCTTGAACCCTAATCCTGATCGAGAAACCCTTTTCACCCCGTATCCAAGGCGTTCCCGATCCCGTGTTCAGCAAGGACAGCTCGCGTCCTGGTCTTAGCTTGGACAGCTCTCATCCAATGATCCTTAGCAAGCTCCGGTACGCGATCTGATACTCAGCTCGATACTCAGCTCGTTCGCGTTCCCGATCTTAGCTTCAATCCGTTCGCGACCCGATCAACACAAGGATAATTCGCGACCTGTTCCAGCTCATGATCAGCAACGTTCCAGCTCGTTCGCGACCTCCTCTCATTAGTGGTCCATTCAACCCGACTTGAGGTTAAGGTAATCCTTAAACCCTAATCGAAACCCTAAGGTAATAGATCAAAACCCCAATGAGTAAAATCGAAACTAATGATCATAAGATCAAAACCATAAAACCTTAAACCCTAATCGAAACCTTAATGTTTTGAATTGAAACCTTAATGATCTAATATTAAAATCGATCCAAACTCTAAAAGCTAAAACATGTTCGATTTTTATCCAAAACCCTAATGATCTAATGATTAAAATTGAAATTGAATAATTGCTTGATCTGTTTGAGTGTTTTGAAACTGAACTTAGAAACCATTTGCTAGGATTACTAAATTCAAACTTAAATCTGATTGATTGATTAAAATTAAATATGATCACATAGAAATCGTATTTCTAGCTTTGATTACTTGAAATTAAAATCGATAACTTGAAACTGAACTGCTTGATCTGATTGATATTTAAAATCGCATGATAGATTGCTTGTTCTTCACACGTTTTCAACTTATTCAAAACCCTAAATCGAATTTGACTGATTGAATATGATCCGTTGATAGTAATCAAATCTTGATGCATACTTGATTGTTTGATTGCAATTACACTTAGAATTCGTATGAACATATAGAAACCGAATGATAGGATTGATCATATTTTGTCTTAGCCGTGCGGCTTGTTTGCATCATGCATGCATAATCGTATGAACCGATTGCATATAGAAACCAAGCTTGATCATCTCCTGTTTGGCTGTGAGGCTTGTATGCATCATATACGAATGATCTGTTTGCATCATACCTAGATAACCGAATGATAATTGCTTGAACATTACACTTTTAAAAATCTAAATTATAAAACATATGATTTCAGATGTCGAAAATCAACAACTTGGATTTTGCTGCCCTAAATCTCTCTGGAGATAATTACTTGCAATGGACACTTGATGCTAAGATCATCCTGAAATCCAAGAGACTCGGTGAATGTATCACCGAGGACAATAATGCTAGTGAGAAAGATAGATATAGAGCCATCTTGATCATTCGCCATCATCTAA
>NC_027755.1:5781203-5803170 GCF_000695525.1 Brassica oleracea var. oleracea
AATTGAAAGCGAGATATGATCACCAGAGAACGGTGATCTTACCAAAGGCTATGTATGATTGGAGGAATCTCAGGATCCAGGATTATAAGTCCGTGGACGAGTATAACTCATCCCTATTTAAGATTGAAACTGTGTGGTGAGGACATAACGGATAAGGATATGCTTGAGAAAACCATTTCCACATTCCACACAAGCAATGTGTTGTTACAACAACAGTACCGTGAGAAGGGATTCACGACTTATGCTAATCTGATCTCTTGTTTATTGCTCGCTGAGAAAAACAATGAATTGTTGATGAAAAACAGTGAAATAAGAAGGAATCAAATCACGTCCAAAGTAATGGCCAACACGGCCGTGGTCGTGGAAAATGGCAAGGTCGTGGAAAATGGCAAGGACGTGGCCGTGGTCGAAGTTCATTTGGCCGCGGACGAGGAAATCAGTATGGTCGAGATCATGGTCGAGACCGTGGCCAAGGACACTCGTTTGGCCGAGGTCATGGCAGAGGCCATGTTACTTCATTCAAATCGCAACACTCGACCAAATCATTGTGCCATAGGTGTGGGATGAGTAATCATTGGGCTAAGACTTGTAGGACTCCCAAGCATCTTGTTGACCTCTACCAAGAGAGTCTGAAAGGGAAGAATCCTGAATCCCACATGACTCATCAAGATGGTGAAAATAATTTCAATCATGACCAAGACGATCTTATGGAATATAAAACTTCAGATTGTCTAAAAGATTGAAGTTGATTTCGACATTTGTGTTCTTTGCTTTTGTGCTTTCCATGTTTTGTTTTCTATGAACTTGTTTTATTAAAACTTAAATGAAATGAATGATTTTTATAAGAAGTCTCTAAAATATCCTATGAATCTTGTTTTAGAAATGAACGATAACAAGGATGTATTCGTGGTGGATAGTGGGTCAGGCCACACGATCTTAAGAGACAAAAGATACTTCATAAATCTAACATTAAAAAACGCCAACATCTCGACTATTGCGGGTATAGCCAGCCTCATTAAAGGCCACGGCCAGGCCAATATCCTGTTGCCTATGGGTACGCATCTAGAAATATATGATGCATCGTATTCACCCAGCTCGAAGAGAAGCCTATTAAGTTTTAAAGACATTCGAATGAATGGCTTTCATATTGAGACTAAAGGCAAAGGAAACAAAGAGTTCCTTCAGATCATAGAAATCGGCCAAGGCCATAAGAAAGTCTTAGAGTCTATACATGCACTCTCTACTGGTCTTTACCATACCAAAGTCAGTATGATTGAGGCCAATGCCACATTTAAGAAAGTGGCCATCGAAAATTTCACTCTTTGGCACGACCGGCTTGGCCATCCCGGTTCGAACATGATGTGAAAGTTAATATTGAACACTAATGGCCATACATTGAAAGAGAAACGAATTGTTCCTAAGAACCTAACGTGTGTAGCATGTTCATAAGGGAAAGATAACAATAAGCTGGTAAAAGAAATTACATGGAATCAAACATCCTTATCTTGGCAAGATCCTCGGACTGAGGAATGTGATTTAGAAGTCCAAAAGATAATACATTTACAAAAGCTAGGTAATAAATTGCCAGATTCCTTTGCTGACCCAAAAAGAGTGACTAAGTCATATATACCAGCTGCTAATGCACCAATTCGTATTGATGTTCAAGAGGGACACAATCAAGTTGCTACAGAGTCTAGACAATGTTTGAAACGTGGTAGACCAATAGATTCCAAAGATAAGAACCCTCGGAAGACAAAGAAAGGTGCTGAATCCGAGGCCGGAACAACAGACATGGTCGCGGCCGATCCTACCCGAGATGTGGCCGCGTCCGATCCTAAGGTTTTAGACATGGCCGACGGTCCTGATGTGCCTAACACTGATGTTTGGGACGCCAAGCTTCATGGTACTGATGGTCCTGTTAATAATGAGATCTCAATAAATTATGTTTTGTCTGGGATACAGTGGAACAGAAAGAATGTCGACATTGATGATATATTTTCATACAAGGTAACACTTGGACTTATGGATTTAAATTAGGATCATGAACCCACGTCTATTTATGAGTGCACTCAACGATCAGATTGGATCAAATGGAAAGAAGCTATAAACGTAGAGTTAAATTCTTTAAAGAAAAGAGGTGTCTTCGGTCCTATAATCCGAACCCCCTATGATGTTAAACCAGTTGGATACAAATGGATCTTTGTGAGGAAAAGAAATGAACATGGTGAAGTCATGAGATATAAAGCACGGCTTGTTGCACAAGGATTCTCACATAGACCAGGAATAGATTATGAGGAGACGTACTCCCCTGTGGTGGATGCTACTACTTTTAGATTCCTAATAAGTCTGGCTATAAGAGAGAACTTAGACTTGCGGTTAATGGATGTAGTAACTGCATACTTATATGGTCCACTGGATAATGAGATATATATGAAAGTACCAGAGGGTATAGAGTTGAAAAACAAATCGAGTTATCGAGAACAACATTGTATAAAGTTGAATAAATCACTTTATGGATTGAAACAATCAGGTTGAATGTGGTACAATAGACTAAGTGAGTACCTAGTGAAAGAAGGATATAAGAATGATCCGATCAGTCCATGTATCTTCATAAATAAATTCGATAACAAAGGATTTGTGATCATAGTAGTGTATGTTGATGATCTGAATATCCTAGGAACCTCTGGAGAGATTTCCCAAACAGTTGAATATCTTAAGAAAGAATTCGAGATGAAAGATCAAGGAAAAACAAAGTTTTGTTTGGGATTATAGCTTGAGTACATTAAAGATGGAATCCTTGTGCATCAAATGGCATATACAGAAAAAGTACTCAAGAGATTCAATATGGCCAAGTCTCACCCATTATCTAGCCCCATGGTCGTGAGGTCCCTCGGCCTGGACACTGATCTGTTCCGTCCTAAGATGGACGATGAAGATGTCATAGGTCCCGAAGTGCCATATCTCAGTGTCATAGGGGCAAAAGACTTGGGTCTATTTTATACTAACCAAAACAAAGAAGGTTTAGTTGGCTTTGCTGATGCAGGTTATCTTTCGGATCCACACAATGCTCGATCACGGACATGCTATGTTTTTACACATGGTGGAACAGCCATATCATGGTCTTCCATGAAGCAGACGATCGCGGCCACATCTTCAAACCATTCAGATATATTGGCTATTCACGAGGCCAGCCGCGAGTGTGTTTGATTGAGGTCCATAACCCAACATATTTGAGTTAATTGTGGGATGTCCGAAGGCAAGGATGCACCGACCGTGATGTATGAGGACAATGCAACATGCATTGTTCAGCTTAAGGACGGCTACATCAAAGGAGACAGGACGAAGCACATCTTGCCTAAGTTCTTCTTCAAGCATGAACTACAGAAAGCCGGCAAGGTTCAAGTGGTCCAAGTGCGTTCCAGTGACAACTCAGCTGATCTATTTACCAAGTCACTTCCTACCTCGACGTTCAGGAAGCTCACGCATCAGATAGGGATGCGTAGACTGAAAGTCCTTCAGTGATGTTCAGAACAGGGGGAGTAATACGTGTTGTACTCTTTTTCCTTCACCTTGGTTTTGTCCCATTAGATTTTTCTGGTAAGGTTTTAATGAGGCAACATCTAAAGCGTATTACAAACTCTGTATGGTTATGACATCCAAGGGGGAGTGTTATAAATCATATTGTGGATGTCCATAACCGGCCCATACTTAGAGAGAGAGAGTCGGCGGCCATGAGAGAGAGAGAGAGCCGGCACCTAGAGAGAGAGTCGGCCAACCCTAGTTTCATTTTCTTTATTGGTTTATGATTTGTACTTTTTCCATATTTGTATTTTATTTCTTTAGTCTTTCCATTATTCTATGACGGTATAATTCCCTATATATAAAGGGTTTCTTATGATTCAGATTAATAAGGATAAGATTCTATTCTCCTAAGGTTCACAACACTTTTATATTTCTTTCACTACTCATTATGAGGATATTTTCACCCAATCAAATATAGAAAGAATCTTAGCTGTAAAGAAATAAAATGGGTACAAACAATATATTAGATGATAATCGGATGTTTCCGAAAAAAATGATGATAATCGAATTATGTGGACATATCCCATAAATCAAAATAATAATGAAAGTAATCTTTTTAATGGTCTTACTAGGTGATCAGGAAACACTAAAAGAAAACATCAAGGATTCTGAGGGAAAAAATCGTCGGAATTTCGTCGGAATATCGTTATTCCGACGACATACCGACGAAACACGTCGTCGGAAATAATTCTTCGGAATTTATTTTTTCCTCGGAAATCCCTCGGAATTTTCCGTCGGAATTCCGAGGAAATAAATTTCCGAGGAAATTCCGAGGATCACTAGTTTGTCGGAAATGTCCTCGGAATATACCGAGGGAGAACTTCGTCGGTATAATTCCTCGGAAGTTCATCGATCGATGCGTCACATAAGTAAACATCCATCCAGTAAATTCTCTCTGCTTCATTTCTTCTAGTTCGTCCTCTGTGGCGTATCTATACTCGAACCGCTTTTCTGCCATGAAAATCCTGTATATGATGACAATAATGTAATTAATTAAGATTTAAATTTCAACTTGTTAAAATAAAAATTTGTAAGCTCATTTATTTACCTCTCATATTGAAGAACGTCTTCGCAGTTGGTGAGCAAATATGTTTGCAAATTACTGCGCTCCTGCTCAGTAAGTCGACGGTCCTTTGGTTTTCCGCTAAGTCGTCCAACGTCTGTGAAAATGTCTGGAACCGTAACATGATATGTTGCCCGTTCGCCTCTATCATCATGCCGAGCAGGTCTTCTGTTTTTGGTCTGAACTTCTGCTGGAAAGTAGTACTCGGCAAAGTTTGAAGTTTCTTCATTGATCATCTGTGCGACTATAGAACCTTCCACCCTACTTAAATTTTTCACCATCTTCTTCAAATGGAACATATACCGCTCATACAGATACATCCATCTATACTGCACAGGACCACCAAGTTCCAATTCTCTTGCCAGGTGAATAACAAGATGCTCCATAACATCAAAAAATGAGGGAGGAAATATCTTCTCAAGGTTGCACTGAATCACGGCTATGTTAGTCTTCAAATTTTCAATACCTTCAAGAGTCACTGATCTCGTGCATAAATCGCGGAAGAAACCACTTATCCCTGCAATTGCTTCATGAACATTTTGTGGTAATAGTTCCTTGAAGGCGAACGGAAGGAGGCGCTGCATCATTACATGGCAATCGTGGTTTTTCAAGCCAGTAAACTTTCCTTCCTTTCTGTCGATACAGTTACGCAAATTTGATGCGTAACCGTCTGGAAATTCCACATCGTTTGAAATCCAATCAAAGAACGCATCTTTTCCCTCTGCATCAAGTCGGTATATGGGAAAAGGAGCCCTACCATTTTCATCAACATGAAGTTCTGAACGAGCACATATATCGACTAAATCCAGTCTTGACTTCAAATTATCCTTTGTTTTACCTTGAACATTAAGGATCGTGTTCATGAGATTGTCAAAAAAGTTCTTCTCAATATGCATGACATCTAAATTATGCCTTAGCAGATGATCCTCCCAGTATGGCAGATCCCAGAAAATACTTTTTTTGTGCCAGTTATGTAGTTCTCCAACAGCATCTACCGGAAAACGCTCATGTCCACCGACTTCTGGCGTCCTTTCTGCACCAAAATCTCTTAGTTGTATCTTCAAATCTTTCCCACAAATTTCCGGAGGTGGACTGTCAAACACCCTCTTGTTCTTCGTAAACAAATTCCTACTCCTACGATATGGATGATCAGGTGGTAGGAATCTCCTGTGACAGTCAAACCAACACGTTTTCCTTCCGTGTTTTAGTTGGAAAGCATCAGTGTTATCTTGACAATATGGACATGATATCCTTCCATGCGTTGTCCATCCAGACAACATATCATATGCTGGAAAATCACTTATTGTCCACATTAGTACTGTCCGCATTTGAAAGTTTTCTTTACACGAAACATCGTATGTTTCAGCACCTTGAGCCCATAGTTGTTGCAACTCATATATTAGTGGCTGAAGAAACACATCAAGTGATCTCTTAGGATGCTCTGGTCCGGGAACGAGAATCGAGAGAAACAAAAACTCTCGTCGCAAGCACAAGTTTGGGGGGAGGTTGTATGGTGTAAGAATGACGGGCCATAGAGAATATTGTCTTCCACTCTTGCCAAACGGACTGAAACCATCAGTACATAATCCAAGGTAGACATTTCTTCTTTCATACGCAAAGTCGGGATACTTTGATTGGAAATGCTTCCACGCTTTTGCATCTGAAGGATGTCTGATCTCACCATCTGTTGAGTGCTCCGCATGCCATCTCATTGGTTGCGCTGTGCGTTCAGACAGATACAACCTCTGCAACCTTTCCGTCAAAGGTAAATACCACATCCTTTTATATGGCACTGGAACTCTTCCACTCGTATCTTTATAATGAGGCTTTCCACAAAATTTGCATGTAACCCGCTGTTCATCCGCCCTCCAATAAATCATGCAGTTGTCGCTGCATACATCTATTACCTGATACGATAAACCAAGACCAGCTACGAGTTTCTGAACCTCGTAGTATGAACCAGGAGCTACATTATCCTCGGGTAGAATACCTTTTACAAAATCAGCAATCGCATCCACACAGTCTTCAGCCAAATTATAATTTGTTTTAATGCCCATCAATCTTGTAGCAGATGATAAAGCTGAATGACCATCTCTGCAACCTTCGTACAATGGTTGCTTTCCAGCATCCAACATATCATAAAATCTCCTAGCTTCTGCATTGGGTAAATCTTCCCCTCTAAAATGATCATTTACCATCTGCTCAGTACCTACACCATAATCTACATCCGTTCTAATTGGTTCTTCTAATCTAACCGCTGGCTGAGGTTCGCTAGTACTACCATGTTCATAATCAGTTTCCCCATGATGATACCAAATTTTGTAACTTCGTGTAAACCCACTCAAATATAGATGAGTCCAAACATCCCACTCTTTAATAACCTTTCTATTTTTACAATTAGAGCAAGGACATCTTAACTTACCTGTTTTTGCTTCCGGTTGTCGGTGAACTAACCCCATGAATTCGGTTATACCTCGTTGGTATTCTTCCGTAAGCAATCTCGTGTTCGGATCCAAATGAGGTCGATCGATCCAAGAACGAAAATAATTTGAAGAAGACATATTTTTTATGAATCAAATTCGTGTGTAAATAGAGTAAGAGGGAGGATGAAGATATGGAGTGAATGAAGAGGAAGAGGAGTGCTTGTTTATATAGATTAAATCCTGCCGACATACCGAGGAAATTCCGACGGAATTCCGACGGAAAAGGCTAGTTCGTCGGAATTTCCTCGGAATTTTGTAAAATCCCCCAACGGCTCTCCAACGGCTATAATATTTCCTCGGAATTCATCGGTTTTTTCCGAGGAACCCCAATTTTGTGTTTCCTCGGAATTTCCTCGGAAATTCCTCGGTATATTCCGACGATTTCATTTTCCGTCGGAATGTCCGTCAGAATACCGCTGTTTTCTTGTAGTGAAACTTAAAGAAATTATAAGTTTGAATATATAGATATTAGAAATATAAAAGTCATAGACACAAATATTACATGTTATTTATGTTAAGGGATTCAACAAAATTGTGGATATGTAAATAAAGTAAGCTTCAAAGTTTTTAAAACTTGAGTTATTTGTTTTGTGTGATTGAAGTATAGTTTGTGAAAATGAATCTATAAGAGTAAACAAAAACTTATATAAAATTAATTATGAAATAAAGATAAAACGAAACATAGGCGATAAAATAAAATAAAATGCGAAAGCATATCCTATATAATAAGGAAACAAAATAAATAAATAAACTAAGAAAACTACGACTGCTGTGAAAAGTATCTTCAAAATTCTTTGTTTACAATCCTATAAAGTCCGCCATTGGTGTACTTCTGGTTTGGTTAATGATGATTCAGAAAGAATGATATGGTGAGGAGTTGTGTTGCATACACTGCGTATTTATATAGAGTTTTAATGATGAAAACAAATAGCCAAAATTATAGTAGCAAATATTTACTAATTAATATTTCCATACTTGCCATACAATTTACTTTAAAACTGGTCTTTTCACTTGTTGTTTTAAAAAACGCAGCTTTCAAATTAGGCAAAATTTGGATCTTGGATTGTATATGGAAATGTGTTTCTCAACGACTATAATTGAGGTAAATTACTTGATGGTTTTAAAAATTCATTTAGTGAAGATTATGAATTGATTATAAATTTGATAAATAGTATTGTACAACAAAGTTTGCATTATGGCGAAAGAGAATATTCAGTATTCAAATAAAAAATAAACAAATTGATTTTAAAGAATTCTTAGTTTAATATTGTTCACTTCATAGCTTTGTTATAAATATTTTTAAAGCAATATATTACATGTTTGAGAATTATTTTTTCGAATCTGATGTAAAACGGTTGCACTTAGTCTGTCACAAAATCAAACGATCTCTTCAACGAATATCTGTCACAGTATTTTGAAAAAGAGTATTGAATTAAATATTGTTCGCTTCATAAATCTGTTATATATATATTTTTTAAGCAATATATGATCTTGTCAAGTAAATTTAATTTAAAAATACCCTCCATTGCAAAAAATATGTATAAATCAACGATGAACAATCATGTATTTATTATAACTTTGACGTGATGAAACCGTATTCAAATAACAACGATGCAATATCCGTGAAATCCCTTATATATGAAACTCCTCTTTTCACGTCAATTTTGTTTCCATTATCACGCTAACATTGCCATTGACAATAATTTATTTGATCATGTGATTGACAATTCAAATTTGAATCATATTTTTGGGAAAAATTAAAATGGTAATGTATTAAATTGTGTTGCCTTGAATCTAAACTATCATAAAATGATCGTCGACTACAATTGCATTGATAATTATGGAAACAATAAACATGGTTAACATGCAATGGAGTAGATTTGAAACTATTATTAGCTCTTAAAAATATAATATATTGGATCGTTTTATGTCATTTAAAAAAAAAGTGTACATATATATCTATTACATTTTGCCATTATGTAGTAATTCTTGAACATTGCGATTGTGATTGGTATCTTTATCTAATATGGAGAAGAGTTGCAGCAACATATATATAAGTAGATATGTAGATATGTAGATACATATGTAGACAATGGATTTTATGTAGTCTAAATATATATAAAAGCATTAATATTTAAGTCAGGCTATATAACGAAATCGATCATTATGAAGAATCTCGGGTTATGGTAATAAAATCTCTGCATATTTAAAGATCCAACCGTTTGTAATTGAAGCGTAGCAAGCAGGACGCGGGTTTATTTTTTTTGTTAGTCAATAAACTTATAGTATATACCCAATTTTTAATGTAATGTTCAATGGAAAATTTTGTAATTAGTATAGTTAAAAAAGAGTTTTTGAATATATGAGGTGAAAGAGTTTGTGGTGCTGACACGTAGAAAATGACACACATGTAATAAACACATGAATGAAATGTTAGTTATATACAATGCTACTCAAATAATAAAAAAAGGATTTATTATACATTTGTAATTTAATTAAAGGAATATAAATAGCAAATGTGTATAATGAAAAAGAAACAAAATTTAATATGGGGTCTAGTTTTTAGCCGGGTAGGAGATCGAGGAAGTCTTAAAAGTTAGTGCATCTCTCTGATGAAAAGTACTCCCTCCAATATAAATAGTTTTAAAAAAAAAATTATCTTCGAAATTATATAACATATTCGATTTTTTATGTAAAATTTATTAGCACTTAATATTATATGATCAATGATAATATACCTTCTATTTTATTATTGGTTGATTTGTGGTTAGGTAAATAATTAATGATGATTTTGTTTAGAAAATATAAAAAACTAATAATTTTTAATCTATGTGCATAATTCTAAAACTACTTATATTAAAAAACAGAGGGAGTATTGCTTTATATGAGATGAAAAGTGTCGTGTTAGCTGTTTAAATAACCACATAACCACATTTAATTATGTAAAGTTTTTTTTCTTATATATCTGCTATGATAATATATATCAAATATGTATAATGAAAAGGAAAAAAATAAAATTAAAAAAATAAGAATTTAGTTTTCAAATGTAAGACAAGAATCTGGATTTAAAAATATTTATATATCCAAATTAATCAAATTATGTTTTGTATCTGAGTGAACTAGGTTTTATGGTCGACTGATGTCGTCAGTTGCCATTTTTAACTGGTTAAGATGGTTTAATACAAATGCGAGTCTTAGTTCAACTCGGAATCGGTAAATTAAGAGACTCATGGTTGGTCTGGTCTGGCTAACGGGTCCAGATTAATTTTTTGAACATTATTTAAAGCATTTAATTATTTTGCTTTCAAACTTATAATTTTCCAAACTAAAAAACATTCGCATTTATTAATTGTTTATTTCAGTCCATAATTAACAAACCATCTCCATATTATAAACATATAATGTTTGTTCCAACTATTCATTTAATTAGATAACAGAAATTTGAAACAAATAAAAGAAAAGTTAACTTTTTGTAGTACTTTTGAATCGGGTTTTATAAAAGAACAAAGTGCACGCTTTAAGAGCATGGGTCAAAAAAAAAAAACAAATCACGGGTCCTATATCGCTGGAAGATAAAATTTGAAATCAAATTGAAACAAAACTGAGAACATAATGGGCATTCGAATATTAAAATACAGTTTATATACCTTAAAATAATAATTATTTGTAGTTTTAAAATTATCAAATATTCTAAAAATAGTACTTATAACCGAACAACCAAAAAATGGATTACTCTATTACTTTTTATCCGAGATATTTAAAATCATCCTAATTTCCTGATATAACTTAATCACCCAAAGTTTTTACTCGAAATATTTAAAGTTATCCGAGTTATCCGATATTGTATACAGCAAAAACCAAAATGTGACTTTTACCCCAAATTATTCAAAATTATTCGAAAATGGGAACCGAACCAACACAAAAATGAGCTCAAATTTTATTGGGTTCTTAACATTGTTATCTGAACCAAACCAAAAACCATAATAAGGAAACTGAATTAATAATCAAATGGTTCATATATCTCTTGAACTAAATAAACGAAAATCACAATCGAACTAGCACTAAATAAAAAAAAACTGAAACCGAAACCGAACGCCCAAGACTTAACATATTAGTAACCAAACAGATGGGTTATTAAAATTTTCAATAAAAAATAGTTCTGCGTTTTCAGAACGCGGGTCAAAATGTAGTTACTCATTAAAAAGATTTGTTACATGTTAAATACTTTTTTTGTGCATAAAATTCTACAAAAATATTAATTTATTGGATATGAAATATAGCAAATACTTATTTCGATTGAGTCATACATACATACGAAGGCCTTGATTGTTAGAGCATTAGCAGTAGCAGTATGCTTGCAGGAGCTGTATGCTTTTGCTAAACTGTTTAATAAGAAGATTGGTAAAGCAGTATGAGTATGCTATTTAAAATTGTTATAAAAACTAGTATATAGTATATAATATATTTATTTTTAATGACTATTTTCTAATATATATATATTAACATATAAAGTTAAAAAAGATATATAATTAATTTATTTTATTTAATAATTTAAAAATTATATTTATATTAAACATATTATTTTAAAATAAATTTTATAATTAAAATATCTATTTTTAAAAATAGTATTTGACATTTAAAATATAAATTAATATTTTAAATGTCAAATACTATTTTCACTGTAAATTAGTTTTAGAAATCAAAATTTTATTTTCTAGATTTAAAAATTTTATATAAAATAAATAAATTAATTATATATTTTCTTTAATTTTATAAATTATAAATGCTAATGCTCTTCTAAAAGCTTCATATGAGAGCATTGGCTAGAGAGCATTAGCATTTAGTAAATGTTTCTCTAAATGTTTTTCTAACAATTGTTGATTGGATAATGTAAAGCATAATGTTAATGCTCGACCAATCAAGGCTTAAATCAAATAATTTGAACGGGCTTAACTCAACGTAAAAGTTTGGGTCCATTTAGTTTTCAAACTTTGAACTTATACAATCAAACCTATTACCAAGTAAATTGTAAGCATTTAAAATTTAGGGAAGTATTTAATTAACGAAATACATGATCGAATTATAAACTAATACTAGATCTTGACCGCGCAACCGCGCAGATATTTTTTTCAATTTATATACATAGATGTTTATTTTAGATCATAGGTGGTTTACATTTTTAACCTTTATCATATATTTAAATATTTATATAACTATTTCAATTGTTTAATCAATTGTTTAAAATCGTCAAAATGCATTTGTCGCTTCTTATTATATATTTAATTTATTGTATTGCCATTTAGTTACTGAAAAAATTAATATATGCATGAAACAACATATCTGAAAATTATTTTGTGTTTAATTTATATTAAATTATGTCTCACCGTCCTTCAAAGCTGGATTTTCTTTTAGTAATATTTTTTACGTTTATTCATTTTAGATAATATATTATTGTATATACAAAATTTTAAGATATGTAAATTCTTTATACATGTATTATATAGTTTGCGAATATTAAGTTTTTCTGTCATCATATTATATTTTTAACATAAATATTTATATTTATGAAAATCAATTTATCAATTTAATATAACTTATCATATTTTTTCAATATAATAATTTATTTTAACTTGATTTATTATTATTATAAAATATTTAAAAATAAAATAAAATTTTATTTTTTATTTTATAAACGATAACTGAATATATATATCAATGCATAATAATAATTATATTTAAAATTAAACTATATCATTATTATTAAAGTAGTTACAAAGATTTTATATTATTAGCTTTAGTGAATATATGGAACTTACCAACATAATTTCTTGTTTTATTTTTAAATTTGAAATTTATATATGGAAGTCAAATTAAATTGTACCTACATAATAGAGAAACAATATTTTGAGATACTGTTAAGAACAACAAAAAATATTTTTAAAAGAGCAACTATAATATATTGTACTTACAACTAATTTTGTAGTAAATATTTTTATTTGAAACAGAAAAGATATTTCTTTCTACCAAAACCTTTTAAAGATCTTTATAAAATATATTTTGAAAATTAATCAATTTAAATGGTTATTATCACTAAAATATAATTAAAATATTTATATGATTTTAGTTTTCGTTCATCAATCAAAAATAAATTTAATTTGAAAGTCTAATTATATTTTATGATAATTAAAAATTTAAGTTAATTAATTTTTGAAAATAAAGTTAATCCTGATTCTGAAAAGATTTCCTTAGAATTTTCTTAAACAATATTTATTTGCATTTTAAATAAAAGATAAAGATATTAAAAGATATGATGATTAAGTTATATAAAATTTGATAAATTTTCTAGAGGATGTTCAAATAAAAAAAATCACACATGAACAAAATCATGAATTCTGTTTTAATATATAAAATTTTTTGATATTTGCACAAGACAAACTAAATAATGAATAGGACAAAAGAAAACAAGTACCCAGCTTGTGCCTAGATATTTGCCTAGACACCTAAACATGGGCTTGAACCCAAAAATGGAAGGTTGAACGTGTATAAGAGAAACTCGCTGATATTATTAAAAGCCAACAAAATACAACAATTTCAATGAGAAAAAACAAGAAAACATTCAAGAAGAAATAACCCAAGAAAACCATTTTTTTACTCTGTTTGTTTCACCTCATCGCCTTGAAAATTTCCAATAAGGCGACCCTACAAAAGCATATTATATAAAGAGAAATGGAAGATCACTCTTTTGATAGAGAAGGAGATCTCTAATCCTGGTACTTCATCTCAGACATGAGAAATCCAGGCATCTCATAAGAGGCGGAGAACTTCTCCACATCAGCCTTGAGCTCCTCGATCTCCTTGTTGTTCACCAATCCCTTGTTGAAGTCCTTCAACAGCTTACCGTGCTCCTTCTGGATGTTCAATGTGAGTGTCACTGATCGGCTCAAGAACTCTCCTATCTTCTCAAAGTCCTTCTCTACCAATCCTCTTGATGTCATCGCAGGTGTACCTACAAATAAACATTTTTAGATATGTTTTCAAAATCCAACAAGGGAGACTCATGAAAACATTTTAGTCACTCTCTTACCGATTCTTACACCTCCAGGAGCAAGAGCACTGCTATCTCCAAATACAGCATTCTTGTTCAGAGTAATGTTGCACAGATCACAAAGCTTCTCAACTTTGTTACCTGACAGAAGCAGAATTAAATAAATTAGGACTGGTTCATAATAACAATGGTCTCAAAGGTTGTTTTTTTTTTCTCAAATATTATCGACTTACCGGTCAATCCAAGAGGGCGAAGATCCCAAAGAACAAGGTGGTTTTCAGTTCCACCAGTTACAATGCTGTATCCCTTGCCCATCAGGTAGTTTGCAAGGGCAACAGCATTGGCTTTCACCTGTTTCGCATAGACCTTGAAACCAGGAGTGTTAGCCTGCTTCAACGCAACAGCTAGAGCACCAATCTGGTGATTGTGAGGACCACCTTGAAGCGCAGGAAAAACAGCAAAGTTGATTTTGTCCTCAAAGTCATAGACTGCACCCTCGGGCTGCCCCTTCTTTGGTGGTTTTGGGCCCTTCCTGTAGAAGATCATACCAGCCCTTGGACCCCTCAAACTCTTGTGGGTTGTTGTTGTCACAACGTCACAGTAGTCAAATGGGTTTGCAGCTTCCTGCAGGTCAAATAAAAACTCAATAAGCTAATGTGATTAAATGCACAAAACTCAATCTTGGCAGCTCACATTAGAGTGGTCTTAATCAGACTTATTAGTTCCCATGGCACACTCACACATGCTTAAAGGTGTTGAGACCAAAAGACAAATTAAACTTTTTTCAACAATGTGATATGATTGGTTCTTAGAACACTCTCATTTGATACATACACCCTCAAAACACTAGATTCGATAAGCGTAACTGATTCAATGTCAAGAGTTCCACAAAATCCAGATCATCAAAAACAAGAGTAGACAATATACCTGAGCAGCAACGAGGCCACTAATGTGAGCCATGTCACAGAGCAAAAGAGCTCCAACCTTATCAGCAACCGCTCTCAATCTAGCGTAATCCCAGTCCCTAGGGTAGGCACTACCACCACAGATGAGCAACTTAGGCCTGAAATCCATGGCCTTCTCCTCAAGCTTATCGTAATCGATGTAACCAGTGGTGAAGTTCACCTTATAAGGAAGGCTCTCAAAGTAGATGGAAGTAGCAGAGATCTTCTTCCCTCCGGATGTATAGTATCCATGCGTGAGATGACCACCCGAAGGCAGATCAAGCCCCATGATACGATCGTGAGGCTGAAGCAAGGCGGTGTAAGCGGCGAAATTGGCCGGAGATCCGGAGTAGGGCTGGACATTGACGCCCCAGGATGCTGAATCGAGACGGAAGGCTTGGAGAGCGCGTGACTGGCAGAGATTCTCGATCTGGTCGATGAACTCGTTGCCTCCGTAGTAACGGTTACCGGGCATGCCTTCGGAGTATTTGTTGGTCAGCGCGCTTCCGAGAGCTTCGATGACGGCGAAGGAGGTGAAATTCTCGGAGGCGATGAGTTCGATTCCGCGGCATTGGCGGCGTTTCTCCTTCTCGATGAGGTCGTGGATCTCGGGATCGACGGTGACGAGAGGGGTGTTTCCCCAGGATGAGACTGGATCCATGGTGACGAGAGTCCGATCTGAGATTCCGAGAATGAGTGAGTGAGAGATCTGAGATCGGAGAGCAGAGAAGTGGAAGGAAGGTCGTTGGGTTTAAAAGCGGGGAACCAGTCGTAATGTAATTACGGATTTGCCCCTCTCTGCTAATTTTGGCGTTGGTTGGTTAGGTGTGTTGCGTGTGGTGGTGGGAGAAATATCGCGATGCTTTTACCATTTTACTCTCTTACACCGAAAATATTATTTATTCTATTAAAAATGAAACACAAAACAATAATTGCAAATTTTAAAATGATTTCTTACTTCTTTTTTATTCTTTTTTAATCTTATATATTAAAATACAAGTCACAACCTTGATTCATGTGTGGTTTTTTTAAAATTAGACCTAATGGACTTATTCGTAGAAAGTCATGTTACATTTAATATCTAATCTTATCATTTAAATTTTGGGCCTACCAGAAATTTTTATTGGGCTATCAATAATTGGATTTAAACAATAGATGATCCATTGTATTTATAAATAATATAAATTAAATAGATATAATTTAATATTGTAATATTATACCTTCATATGCTAAATATTTAAATATTTGTCTATGTTAACTTTTAAAATTATAAAGTTTTTTTTAAATAACAAAAATCATATTATCTAACAATGATTAATCTTTACTACATTAAACCAGTGAAACCAAATTTTAAACTATATAGTTTATATAAAAAATTAAACAAAAACTAAATGTTTAAATATTTACTCGATAATATAAATCTATGAAGCGAAAAGTTGAATTTTAAAAAAAACTTTCTAAATTTTTGAAATGTTACAATATCTTTGAATATGACAATAAAACAATATTTTACTAATCTTTATATATATAGGCTCCGAATGGTGACTGCGGTTTGAGCGGTTCGGGACAAGCGGTTCAACTGCGGTACGATTTTAACAGTTATAAAAACGTATAGATATATGGTATATGTAGAGATTTTTGATACTGGTAACTGCAGTGCGGGGTGGGGCGGTTGTAAACATTCGGAGTCATAGTTACGATTTTAATAATGAAATAATAATCCAAAAATATATATATATAGAAGAAGATACAAATACATGTGAAAGTTTGAAACAATCTATTTAATGAAAAATATACAGTAAACTTATTATGTTTTAAAAATTGATAGTATATGATAATATATACCAATTTAGAATTGAAAACAAAATATTATATAAAAATAAATGAAAAATAAAATCTGCGCAATTGCGCGGATCGAGATCTAGTTTTGTATTTTAATTTTTAAGTTATCAAAACAAGTCGGCAACATACAAAAAAATACATAGGATTTTTTTATATATTAAAATAGAAGTCACAACCTTGATTCATGTGTGATTTTTTAAAAAAATGGACTCTCACTAGAAATTAGTTATCATTCATTTATTACTAATAATAATATGGATTAATAATATATCATTCATAATATAACATCGACTCCTAAAAACTCGAATTGGTTAACAAACTCACATTGATTCATGTGTGATATTTTTATGTGGATCATCATTTAAATTTTTTATTAAATGTATTTCCTTAATGCTAATATATAATCTTTTAACTACTTAAATCATAATATAATTTGATATCTTTTAATTTAAAATATAAATATATATATATATATATATATTTATATTTTAAATTAAAAGATATCAAATTATATTATGATTTAAGTAGTTAAAAGATTATATATTAGCATTAAGGAAATACATTTAATAAAAAATTTAAATGATGATCCACATAAAAATATCACACATGAATCAATGTGAGTTTGTTAACCAATTCGAGTTTTTAGGAGTCGATGTTAGTATCATTTTAAAATAAAACATTGTATTTAAATAAATATGATAAAATTATTTTAAACTGATAAGTTAATATATTTTATTTTCACAAACATTAAAAATTTATGCTAGAAATATAATATGTTGGTAGAACGGGTTAACATTAGTAAATTAGATAATTCATGTATAAAATTAATTTATCATAAACTTATATATATATATATATATATATATATATATATGTATATATAGTTATTATCTTAAATGAATAAACATAAAAAATATTGATAAAGGAAATCTAGCCTTTGAATTACGGATCAGGATCATAATAATTGAATAAAAAATAATTTTAAAATATATATAATAAAAAAATACCAAATATATATGATGATTTAAAATAATCAATTAATTTACAGCATGAAAACTATCATATTGTTATATTTAAAATAATTATATATAAATATTTAAATATATAAGTAACTTAAAAATATATTCTAATTATGTAAAATATATATAAACATGAAAACTAATACCCGCACGGTTGTGCGGGTCCAAATCTAGTTCTTTTTTAATTCTATATAATCAGACAACATCTAGTATAGAATTTCAAAACAGAATTTACCAATTTTGAAAATATTTTATTATATCTTTTACATTTATTTTTCACTCTTTAACTACTTCACTAATTGTATTAACCATAATAGTTTGACATTATTTATTTTACATGTTAATCATAATAATTCCAAATGTTTGAATAAAACTGCTTAGTTCAAGATAAAAATTCAAACCGGTTAAAAAGAAAAAAAGTTATTTTTTTACATGATCAATTAGGAATAGATATGCAGATACCCGTTCGGTATCAGATTTTTTTTGTTCTGAAATTAGATTTTGTTCGGATATTATAAATTTATGGGAAGATTCAAATCAGGTCCTTTTGAGTTCGGGTGAGTTTAGTACTGATGAGTAAAAACCTAAAAATATGTAAATCATCTAAGTATTTAAAAATATCATTACACAATTTCTAAAAAGGATAAAACCCAACACCTATGTCGATATCTAGTTTTTACTTATTATTTAAGTTGTTTTGGTTAACTCTGTGTCCGACTATTTTCTTGTTTTCAACTTCGAAAAAAAAGAACAGTTACTTATGTACATAAATTGAATTACTGGTAAAAGTTACAAATATGAAAAATTTAAAAATAAATTTGTGACGAGTATATTTTATTTACTGCATTTTAACAAGAAACTTGAAATAATTGATAATGCCTAATTAACAAAATACACAATCAGATTTATGAATATGTATCACAAAGTCTTGTTTGGAGTCTGTATATGTTGACAAAAATATATTTATGAGTATGTGTAATTGTATATTTGGTTTTCGTAAATAAATTAACAAAATGCCAATGTTGTTTAGCTAAGAAGTCTTGCTTTTCAAAAACTATATATTTAAAATAAAATATTCCAGTGGCTCATGGGTTATGTGTTGCAATCTCCACCTTAGTTGTTTTTTCTAAAACTACAATTAATTATCTTTGACCAAAAAAAACATTTTTAATAAACTCTTATAATTAGAGTAATTGTATTTTTAGGTGTTGATCAGTTTAATAAATAAACTAGGTACAGAAATATGATTGATTTATGTTAAGGTTAAAAATATATTCAGACAAAATATATTTGGCATTTTGTATGCTAATTCTTAAGAATCGGGTTATTAGTAAAAACGTTTGGGTTTCTTTAAAGAAAATAATTAAAACTATAAGGATTTAAAAAAAAAAATAAAAAATTAGAAATTTTAATAGCTTTTATAAATGTTTTAAAATCAGCTTAAGCGGTGGCGCATAGATGCCTAGTTTGCAAATCGGATCTAAATGAAATATTTTTCTATAACTATTTTTTTAAAAAAAAATTGTTCTATGCGCTAGAAAATTGGTCTAGGCATTCGCCTAATCAATAATCTCATATAAAATATTTAATTACCGCGTACCGATCTTTAACATTGGCTTATATAGATAAATAATACAAATATTTTACTGTGACATTACAATATTCATTAAAAAAATATTTGTGCACTCACAATATCCATTAATCACATCTGTAAATTATATGTAAAGCTAGTTGTTTCTAAAGCTTCTTTTAAATGTAAGACATCAAAAGTTAATTTCTTAAATAAAAAATCAGTTATGTTTTGTGGTCTTGACTAAGGAAAGTGCTAAGATTATTAGAATTAAAACTATAGAAAAATAAATTTACCACTTAGTAAATTGATTTTCTTTTTGTATAAAAAAATTACCTTAAAGAGTCATCAAACAACAAAAAAAATATAGTTGGTATCCCTTCTTTTTTTTTTGAAACACGTTGGTATCCCATAATCTGAACCTTTTTAACAAGCAACTAGGCACTACACAAAGTAGTTGTTGTAGGAACGTAAGAGGGAATATTCTGTAGTTATTTCATCGTATTCTGTTAATAAAATTGTTTATCCAGGAAAAAAGAAAGGCATAACATGGGCCATGATAGGGTGGGGAGGAGAGTAGGTGGCGTATCTTAATGAGTAGGTGAAGGTTATATTCGTCCTCTCATATTGGAAACTGATTTTGTGGTCCTTAAATTGTGTGCGTAGTAGTACAGGTCTATGTCAACATGTGATGAAGACTTTCTGTTTCTTAATCTCCCCGCAAGTCACTACCTTAGCGTTTCCTTCTACGCGCGTTATGTTTACTACTTTACTGGTATGTAGAAAAATATGTAAAGTCATTAAGTTAGAAATTGGTCTCTTTCGACTAGTATCGACTCAGTTAAAAAATAGTTGGCAAAATTTAGTTTTGTTACGATCTCTGTAGTTTTTAATAATATTTTTTGGCCATTTAGAAGAGGAATATAGAATAGAATGATAAAATGAGTATAATCACGTTTTGGATAATTTTCCATGTGGTAGATAGTTCAAGCTTCACCAACCTCCCATTTAGATTGAATAATTGGATACTCACCTAACCTAACAAAAACACAAGCAAAGGAAAAGTATGTCCATGTAATATTTTTTCTAATAGAAAACAATTTTTTTAGAGCTATAAAAAATACGTCATTACTATTTCTTATTTTCCCATTTGATGTCGACATGGTGACATGCATAAGAGTCTGTGTGACACTAGTTTTGTATCTATTCGTTTACTAACTACGTTATATCTAAAAAAACTATGTTATATCTTGAAAGAATTACACCATAGGACAGTTTTAAGTTTTTTATTACACAATAGGACAGTTTATGCTACCAGGACAGTTTCTACTTACTGTGTTTATTTCTTTCCTTTTTTCTAAATGAGCTAGTCACCTTGCAACTAACTCTTTGTCTAACTAAGAATAGTGTATTAGAGGGAATTATCCTCCTCCACACATCTATATGTCATCTCAATGGTCCAGATTAATTCTGCATTGTTGACAAAACAGATTAGTTGGTGTGGTTTCATCGCAACCCTTCTGAAATCTTTTTTTTAATTCATTTTCCAACAAATTGAGTATTACAAAATTTATTCAAGAGATCGCAAAATCTCGCGGATTCTCTTTTCAATTTTTTCAACAGATCCGTGAAATCTCGCACTACAAAAAAACAGCGACATACCGAGGAAAAAAAATTGTCGGTATATCGTCGGAATAACGTTATTCCGACGACATACCGACAAACAAGTCCTCGGAAATAACTCCTCGAAAATTTATTTTTTCTCGGAAATCCCTCGGAAATTTCCGACGGAATTCCAAGGAAACGAATTTCCGAGGAAACTCCGAGGACCACCAGTTCGTCGGAAAGCTCCTCGGAATATACCGAAGGAGAACTTCCTCGGGATATTTCGAAGGACTTTTCGATGGTCCAATCCTCGGAAGTTTCGACGGAAATTTCTGAGGGTTCATTTCCACGGAATTTCAAAAAAAAATTAATTTTTTTGAATTTTTTTTTTTTTTGAAATTTAAATTCGAAACATATTAGATAATATTCAAAGTTGTACAAATAAAAATAAAACATTCCGAGTTTTTGAAAAAAAAAAACTACGGGTCTTGCACGTTCGGAAACACCTCGTTCGGGTACATCCTCTGCATCATCTCCATCATTTGCTGGTTCAGCCTCCTCTGTGCCTCATAGCCCGCCTGTTGAGCCGCCATCTGGGTCTCCAACAAAGATATGCGATCATCCTTGTCCTTCAACTGAGCCGTAAGTACTTCTGGATCAACAAAGGGCGGTGGTGCAGAAGAAGGAGGAACCGACCGGGTGCGACGACCCAAACCGACCAAACGTCCCTTCTTCTTTGGAACCGACTGAATAGAAAATAGCCAAATTTACAAATTTAAACCAAGAAATAAATGAATTGAACTTTAAAAAAAAA
>NC_027755.1:5803738-5804137 GCF_000695525.1 Brassica oleracea var. oleracea
AAAAAAAATATGTTTAATTACCATGTTTGACCCCGTCCTTGTGGATACGGAGTGAGATAGGGAAAATGGTCACGACCGGGCTGTCGAACTAACTCTGCAACACTCATCACTCCCGGAGGACCCGGAAGAGCAGCAGCGGGTGCAGCAGCGGGAGCGAGAGGAGTAGGAGCGGGTGCAGCAGAGGGAGATGTATGGTAGGAGCTGTGGGGCGAAAGGGAATCCTGAAAATGGCTGGAATCCCGAGACTGGCTCTCCTTACCACCACGACCACGACGCAGTCGAGGCCGGGTCTGATCATCATTAGACCTGTAAATTAAAAAAAAAAATATTTAATAAATATAGAAATATATAAATTTTTTTTTAAATCCCAAATAATAGTTTTTAATCACAAAAAAAGTT
>NC_027755.1:5804829-5805270 GCF_000695525.1 Brassica oleracea var. oleracea
TTATAAAACCTAGGGTCCGACGGATAGTTTCCGTCGGAATTTCCTCGGTTTTTCAATTTCAATTTTCGCGAAATATTTCGTGGCTGGTTTGCCCGGTTAAATGAAAAAATTCCGAGGAAATTCCGACGGACACTTAAATATCCGTCGGAATTTCCTTGGATATTTCATTAATTCGAGGAAAAAGAATATCCTATGCAGGTATTTCTGTTGGTTTATATTGTTCCTCGTAATATTCCGAGGAAATTTCGAGGAACACATGTTTGGGGTTTCAAAACATCAAATTTTTTTGCCCTATATCATTTCTTATACAAATTCAATGCATACATTGAGGAATCTTTGTATAGATGATCATAAACTATGAAATAACAAAATTTCAAAACGAATTGTAAGTATTCCCTTTACCGTTCATTAAAGTGTATAAGTGTTTTCTTATGTTGTGGG
>NC_027755.1:5805358-5807330 GCF_000695525.1 Brassica oleracea var. oleracea
ATAAGTGTTATTCAAACCGCAAAACGTTATTTTCGGTTTAAAAACCCTAGTTCCTCAGAATTTCCTCGGAATATTCCGAGGAAATTCCGAGGAAACCCCTATCTTCCTCAGAATTCCGTCGGAATATTCCGAGGAAATTCCGAGGAAAAGACTCTAAACTCAAATCCCTAAATCGACAAGGTCTATTCCGAGGAAAACCTATCTTCCCCCGGAATTTCCTCGGTATTTCTATTAAAAAAAAAAAAGTCGATGCTAGTCACCAGATGAATCTGAATCTGGATCTTGGTGAAACTCTCCAATCACTGGTTCATCCTCTACGTGAACGGCGGCTTCCTCTCCGAAGTCGGTTAAATCGACTACAAGGCCAACTCCAGCTAAATCTTCTGCTGCACTACAGTTGTCGGATGTGCTTGGTTGTAGTGCGTCTTCTAGCTCAGAACTTCCCTGAACTCGTCCTCTCGGGTTGAGTCTTGTAACAGTAACCCATGGATCATCTCTGTTCCTTACCCGGGGGTACTTGATATAACAAACCTGTAACATTTAGAAAAATTATAAATTAATACACATGATGATGAATCATTCTGAATAATTAACATTTAATTACCTGATCGGCCTGGGAAGCAAGAATGAAAGGATCATAATATTGCAGCTTTCGCCTCGAATTTACTGATGTAACACCAAATGCATCTGTTCTCACACCTCGATCTGGGGTGTTGTCGTGCCAATCACAATAGAAAACAGTACAGCGCAATCCAACCATGCCCAAATACTTGATTTCCAAAATCTCATGTATGTGTCCGTAGTATACATCATCTCCTGATGCAGAACAAACGCCCGCATCATAAGTCGTACTCGAATGTCTCCTCTTCTGAGTTGTGAATGCATATCCTCGAGTACAAAATCTCGGATATGACTTCACAACAAAGTTTGGTCCAACGACCATCTCACGTATCCAATCGTCAAATGTTTCACCTCTGGCCAAACCAGCAGACACCTATTAATAGCACATATATATATATTATATCAATAAATGTGAATTAGTATAAATATGTGATAAAATATATTTTAATTTGTTTAAAGCACTCACATAAGTAAACATCCATCCAGTAAATTCTCTCTGCTTCATTTCTTCTAGTTCGTCCTCTGTGGCGTATCTATACTCGAACCGCTTTTCTGCCATGAAAATCCTGTATATGATGACAATAATGTAATTAATTAAGATTTAAATTTCAACTTGTTAAAATAAAAATTTGTAAGCTCATTTATTTACCTCTCATATTGAAGAACGTCTTCGCAGTTGGTGAGCAAATATGTTTGCAAATGACTGCGCTCTTGCTCAGTAAGTCGACGGTCCTTTGGTTTTCCGCTAAGTCGTCCAACGTCTGTGAAAATGTCTGGAACCGTAACATGATATGTTGCCCGTTCGCCTCTATCATCATGTCGAGCAGAGTCTCTGTTTTTGGTCTGAACTTCTGCTGGAAAGTAGTACTTGGCAAAGTTTGAAGTTTCTTCATTGATCATCTGTGCGACTATAGAACCTTCCACCCTACTTAAATTTTTCACCATCTTCTTCAAATGGAACATATACCGCTCATACAGATACATCCATCTATACTGCACAGGACCACCAAGTTCCAGTTCTCTTGCCAGGTGAATAACAAGATGCTCCATAACATCAAAAAATGAGGGAGGAAATATCTTCTCAAGGTTGCACTGAATCACGGCTATGTTAGTCTTCAAATTTTCAATACCTTCAAGAGTCACTGATCTCGTGCATAAATCGCGGAAGAAACCACTTATCCCTGCAATAGCTTCATGAACATTTCGTAGTAATAGTTCCTTGAAAGCAAAAGGAAGGAGGCGCTGCATCATTACATGGCAATCGTGGCTTTTCAAGCCAGAAAACTTTACTTCCTTTCTGTCGATACAGTTACGCAAATTTGATGCGTAACCGTCTAGAAATTCCACATCG
>NC_027755.1:5808370-5820094 GCF_000695525.1 Brassica oleracea var. oleracea
AATCAAATTCGTGTGTAAAGAGAGTAAGAGGGAGGATGAAGATATGGAGTGAATGAAGAGGAAGAGGGGTGCTTGTATTTATAGTTGAAATCCTGCCGACAGACCGAGAAAATTCCGACGGAATTCCGACGCCAACGGCTAGTTCGTCGGAATTTCCTCGGAATTTTTAAAATCCCCCAACGGCTCTCTAACGGCTATAATATATCCTCGGAATTCATCGGTTTTTTCCGAGAAATACATTTTTCCTCGGTATTCCATAAGAATATTCCGACGGATTGATATTTCCTCGGAATTCCGTTGGTATATTCCGAGGAAATTCCGAGGAAACCAAATTTTGTGTTTCCTCGGAATATCCTCGGAAATTCCTCGGGATATTCCGAGGATTTCATTTTCCGTCGGAATGTCCGTCAGAATACCGCTGTTTTCTTGTAGTGTCGTCGTTGTACATCTTGATTAGCCGGAGTCAGACGTCATTTTTAAGAAGGCAACACTCAGCCATGGAGATTTGGAACAAATCGTTCATCAAATCAGAAACCAAAAAAGCACTTTTGTTCGAACTTTTTGTTGAAGCTTACATGGTCTGAGAGTACTTGGTGGTTATTCAAGAAGAGGAGCAGGCCGGTTATGAAGGCCATGATCCAGAGTCTTTGTGTCCCTTACATTGTTGGTAAGGCACAAAGACTCACTGGCCAATCCCTAGGCCTTGGAGGCTTTACTCTTTTTCCCTCATCAAGGTTTTGTCCCAAAGAGTTTTCCTTGGTGAGGTTTTTAATGAGGAAGTTCTTCAAAGTTTCAAGCTTGACTTAGGATCAACTAAAGTCAAGCTTGAGGGAGAGTGTTAACTTGAAGAAAGGAATGGAGGAGTTAAAGGTGTTGAGTTGAGATGGATCTTGTGCAAAGATAGGGCAAGAGCCTTAGAGATTGCCTATCAAGAGTTATGAAGTGTCTAAAGGTGTGCAAAAGTGATATTATGGATGCTCTAAGCAAGGGCAAAGTCTAGGAGAGACTTAGAAGAGTGTTGAGGAGCAAATGGGCGAGTGTGCAATGTTAGGGTGAGGTAGTACGGATTTGGTACGGACGTTATACGGACCGTACGGATCCGTACGTACCAGGTCGACCCCAAAAGTGCATAACTCGACCATTTGAGAAGATATGAAGTTGGTACAAACTTAGGGCTTGATCAGACCATATGTGCAAAGATAAGGAGTGATCAGAGCATGTCCGGAAGGTTTTATGCATATGGAATCAATATGGCATCAAGAAGATGCTTTGTGGAGGCAAACAACCAATGGGAGCTTCCTTGTGTGTGATTGGCTAGTTTTGGTCTTGGACAGGCTGTCTCTTACTGTAAAGACAAGGGAGCCACGACCATGAACCTGGACAGATGCATGTGCATATTAGGAGGAGCCTAAGGAGAGTCAATCACAAGCAAGGAGCCAGCTTGCCTTGGTTTGAATTAAAGTGAACAGCTAGCTAACCTTATCCATATCACTTCAGATATTACAAGAAGACCATCTCATCTACACCATCCATTCTCTTAAGTTAATTATAGCCATTAGATTAAGGGTTTATGATTGCAAACTTGTAAAACCTATATAAAGGCTTTGTATCCACGTTTTATAAGCTCTTAAGTGAGTAAGGGGGTTTCCCTTCTCCTTCATGGAAATGAAAAACTTGTTCTTGAATCTGAAACCCTAATCTCTAATATCGTATTCTCTTAGTCTCTCAGTCTCTTAATCTCTGTTTCTAAGTCTCTTATTCTCTCATAAACACTCTCATCAATCTCTCTTTCTAAATCACCTAGAGCAAGTTCTCATCTTTCTCCATTGGAGTTTATACACACACAAACACAACCAGAGAAGAGAACTCTATAAAATCTCACACTTTTAAGATTAAACCATGAATTATGATTGAAAGCTATCACATTTGGGTAAAAATACATCAAAAACTAGTTGATAGTGTAAAGAATCGTGGAAAATAGGCGAGATATGCAGAGATTAGGGTTTCTGGTCGACAATGACTAAGGAAGAAGATGAGGTTATTTTCGTAATTTTACAACATTAATAAAAAAAAACACATTAAGAGAAAATTCGTATGTACATTACATTCAAACTGTACATGTGTACAAACTGTACATGTGTACAAACTTCTATGTACGCTCCGATCGTGTCGTGTGCCACTGCAACTGAAGTTACTGTACACATTTATATATATACTTCTTGTACATGGTTACCAAACCACATAACTCAATGTTGTGTTCTACTTGTACATCACTTTAAAACTATATACATATACACGTGTAAACATATAGATAATATACATTTGTACACGGTTACTAAACCACACAAATCAAACAAAATTATATATTAACCTTGTATTCTACTTGTACATCACTTCAATAATATACACATGTACATAAGTAAACATGTACACATACACACAAGTAAATATGTACAGTAAACATGTATACATGTATACATGTGGACTGTCAAAATTATGTAAACATGTAAATGTAAATACGTACAGTAAACATGTAAATGTAAATATTTATAAACCAATATACATATGTCTAATCCGGTTTACATGTGGATTTTGCGGCTTACTGTACATATGGATGCAACATATATGTGTACACGATGCATATGTGACCGATCCAAAATATCTACTAACCCGTGTACATGTATATATGTTTAGTAACAAGTGTACACGTGGATATACAATCTAGTGTACCCAGCGTAACCAGTGTATATATACATGTACAATTAAGCTATATGTATGTTATAATGTTTGAGTTCTCTTGTACAATTAAGTTACATGTATATATATACTCTCTCTGTTTCATATTAAGTGTCACTTTAGCTCATTTTTCTTGTTTTACAAAGAGTGTCATTCTACAATACCAATGCAATTTATACAATTTTTCAGCTGAAAATTAATTTCCAAATGCATTGATTTTATAAATAAATCGATTTATCTAAAATACTATTGGTTAGATATGTGATATTAATGAAAACATAAATGCATTTTAATGAGTTCCTTAATATGTGTGAAAAGTGTCTATATGACACTATTTGTGAAACGAATGGAGTATTTAGTAACCAGTGTACACATGGATATTTATGATAACGTGTACGTGTGTTCAATGTTAACCCGATTTTTTGTATGTACATTAAATTCATGTACATGTGTGAAAGTTATGTTTTACGGTACATTTAAGTGAATGTGTACAATTAATATGAGTGCCAATTTTGTAATAATTTCATCTTCTTCATATTAGGGTTTCTAGTGTTTCTTGCAAATAGATCTCAGAGCCGTCATTGATTCTTATCATGGAATCTTCATTTATTTAGTGTTTTACTTCTATAATTTACAACTATAATATAAATTAACCGATTAGAACCAAAAACCAAGCAAAAAACAAGTTTTGATTTTCAACTTCAAGATTTCATCAATGTTTGTACGATGCTTCTAATTTTCAGAGGTTGCCTCTGCCGCTTTAGTCTCCTCACATTTCAATTATCACATGTCTTGAAAATCTGCATGGTGCTTCTAGTTTTCAGAGGTCGCTCTAGTCTTCTTCGTCGTCTCTCTGGTTTTTCACCGATGAAAAATGGAAATAACTTTTTACGCAGCCGGTAAAATTAAGTTCTAAAATTAATTTTAACTGGGATTTATCTTCAGACGGGTCCCACTGCTATTTTTTAAATTTCAAAATTCTAATTAATGCAATTACAAGCCAACCCCTCCATTACACAACCAGTTACCATTTTTCAGGGACAAGTTAAGACTTTTCACACAAAAGCTGCTCTAGTAGCCATAACTGTCCCAACGTGTAAATAAAACATATAAATTGTCATGCAGTGTTAATAACTCTTATATCTTTCCAAAAAAATATATTAATATCTAGGGAGAACTATTTCTATGTCATGGTTTGTAAAGAAATATTATTCTCTTTAGGACAACAAAAAGAAGATGATCCTCTTCAAAAAAGAAGAAGATACCATTGAGTTTGTTTTAGCTCGAGTGTAAGGTTGTAAAAGATTAACAAATGCAAGTCATCAATGAACACTTTCTTTCCGGAACTATAAGCCAGCAAGGATCCTAATTTTCCAAATTCAGATAAGATAAAACAATAATAGGACACTAGAAAGACATGAGAAATGAAAAGATGAAGTACTAAAACCTAAGCCGGATGTATCGTTCAAGGAATTGAAGTAAATATTATGATGATAGCCACTATTGGGAAAGAGTGTGCCGATCTTCGAACTGTAGATAGAAACAAATCAAAGAGCTTGTTTGTGGATTTGAAGAAATTTCCTATTCAACGAACGAAAGAACCAATTTGACGGAACCTCAAAGCTCACACAATTTTAAGTCGCTACTTCCATATAAGTGTCTTTTCACCTTTTTAAAAGTGAGAGTAAAAATGGTTAAGGTAAACATGAAATATTATTAGGAATATAGTATTTTAGGCAATTTCTCATGATTATATGATTCTGATTGATTAAGGCAAACAGTGTAATACTATATAAAATATACATAATATTACAGTCACTTCTTAGTTATGAACATTTTAGTTAATTATTATTTTAGTTGTTCATAAGCTTTAATTCGAGAATTTGCACTCTATAACTATAAAAATATAATTTAACAAATAATCATAACAAAAGCATGGTTGGAATGATGCATATTTTATGTAATATTACAATATCTATCCATAATCAATTACAACTTTTGATCCATTTTTTTCTTTATTTTTTTCCTATTTTCCTCTCTCATTTTATTTGATATGTTTATTTTAACCAATATGATTTAATCAAGTATAAAAATCGAAAAACATACATATTTCTATTTATGCCATTTGTTAAGAAATATAAACAGTCATGATTTTTTCAAAATGTTTAAATTGTTCTTAGCAAGAATGTCTAGATTAGTTTTATATTATTTTTATAAAATAACATATATTTATAAACTCTTTTTAATGATTATGAATTTTGTATTTCAACGTGGAAACGATGGTTTATGAAAATTTGTTCTTCACACTGGGATCATACAACTTTTTTTTATACAATTTATATTAAAAGAATATTTTAACTATTTTTGTTCACATTATATAACTTTATATATGTTTTTCATTTAATTAAAAATATGGATATAGTGAGATACATTGGTAGGATTCAAAGTCGACAGGTTCATAAACTTCTGAAACTAGAGACACTCTCGTTGCATAATCTCTTAGATAAACTTTAACACTAAAATAATAAAAGAAACCAAAAAAGAAGTGATAGAATGAGAAAATATGATATTATGTTCTCATAAGAAATACCCCAAAAGAGTCAAGAGAATATTAATTAACCATTTTCATCAGGATTTGGAGAAGTTGAAGTATGGGGGTTGCAACTATAGCTCGAGATTTTTTTAGACAAGCTTCCTCGACAATTAGACAATGTTAAACGAGGTGATATATATATATATATATATATTGTTGGAGATAAACTTGAAGATAACTTGGAGTCAAAGAAATTCTAATCCTATTTGAGTTGTGATTAGGAGAATAGGAAATATACTTTGTTAAGTGAGAGAGTTTTATAGATCTATATAAGGAAATGTCAACTTTGTGACATAACTCGTGAGTTTGAGAGAGCTTAAGTTTTTTTAGAGAGTTTTCTTAAGCAAATAATAAGAATTATGTTATTCTTATTGATCTTATTGAGTTCATATGATAGAGATTAAAACTATATTTGGTATCAGAACAAATAATGGGAGAAATCACGAGTACAAGCACAATGGCAAAGGTGAAACAAGGCGGAGGCTCCTCCATCAATCGTCCGATGCTTTCGTCCACTAATTACACGGTTTGGGCTATACGAACGAAGACACTACTGAAGGTTCAAAGAGCATGGGACATCTCTAAAACCAAATTTGCAGATATAGAGAAGAACGACATGACTGTTGCTTTAATTTTCCAATCGATAACCGAAGAACTTGTGCTACAAGTCGGAGACATTGATAACACAAAGAAAATATGAGCGGCCATTAAAGCACGACACATGGGAGCTGATAGAGTAAAGGAATCTAGGTTGCAAACCCTAATGTCGGAATTTGAAAGACTTAAGATGAAAGATATCGATAGAATCGATAACTTTGTGGGCAAGCAATCAGAGATCGCATCCAAATCTGCGGCATTGGGGGAAAACATTGAAGAACCAAAGTTGGTTAAGAAGTTTTTGAGCAGCCTTCCTCAAAAAAATACATCCACATAGTAGCCTCGTTAGAACAAGTTTGAAGACATTATAGGACGTCTAAAGGCCTATGAAGAGAGAGAGGGAGAGAGAGTGCGAGATGAAGAAGAAGAGGCACAATAAAATCTGAGTAAACTGATGTTTGCTAACTCAGACACATCGCCCACTCAATCACAGCGAGGAGACTATAATGGTGACTACCGAAGCAGAGGACAAGGTGGAAGATTCTACGGTCGAGGACGAGGCCGTGGAAGATCATACTACATGGATATAAATATGTCCAAAATCACTTGCTTTAGATGTGATAAGAATAGACACTTTGCATCTAGCTGTCTGGATACACTTCTCAAGTTACAAGAGACATACAAGAACAAAGAACATGAAGCAACACACGAGGCAGACGGTATGCTGATGCATGAAGTAGTGTATTTGAATGAGAACAATGTCAAGCCTAAAGAGTTCGAGTCGGGAATGGATGGAGACATGATTTGGTACCTAGACAATGGGGCTAGCAATCATATGACTGGAAACAAGAACTACTTCAAGACCATTGATGAGACAATTACGGAAAAAGTGAGGTTTGGTGATGATTCTCGTATTGATATTAAAGGAAAAGGAAACATCTTGTTTATCAGTCAGGACGGTGAAGTAAAACTGCTAGCGGACGTGTATTTTATCCCGGATTTGAAGAGCAACATCATAAGCTTAGGTCAGGCAACTGAGTCCGGGTGTGAGGTAAGAATGAAAGAAGACATCTTGACGTTGCACGACAACGATGGAATCTCCATCACTAGCGCAAGGAGAGCAAAAAGTCGGCTCTACAAGGTACTCATGGAGAGTGTTGATACAAAGTGTCTTCAAATTTTTATTAAAGACGAGTCGGCACGTTAGCATGCACAACTCAGGCACATCGGAGTCGATTCTATGAAACAAATGGTACATAAGGAATTGGTGTTAGGAATACCTAAAATCAATATTGAAGGGGAACTTGCGAATCATGTCTTCTAGGTAAAGACAAGACAGTCGTTTCCGTAAGCAACTGCGTATAAAGCCACAGAGAAGCTTGAGCTTATCCATGAAGACCTCTGCGGACCAATCACACCATCGACTCCAGCTAGAAATTGATACAACTTTGTTCTTATAGATGATCACTCTCGTTACATGTGAACAATTCTCTTAAAGAAGAAAGGAGAAGCGTTTGAGAAATTTAAAAGTTTCAAGACAAGAGTCGAACAAGAGGCAAAAACAACTATTAAGACTTTCAGAACCGACAGAGGTGGCAAGTTTACTTCTACGGAATTTCAAAAGTTCAGTGAAGCATCGGAAATCCAACGTCATCTAACCGCTCCTTACACGCCTCAGCAAAACGAAGTTGTAGAGAGGCGTAACAGAACCGTACTTGAGATGACAAGAAGCATCGTGAAGCATATCGAGTTTGCTTTTAAACGCAAGAATCAGCGAAAGCGCTGCTCTCTCGAGGTGCTCGACAAAAAACTGGCAATAGCCCATGTCGCACTCTTCGAGGCTAGATCGAGCTTGTGCCATGGTGATGCTGAACTTAATGAGGTGTTCGTTTGGGTCGGTCCTCCCATTATACATCGGGATTTTTACGTTTCCAAGATTGTTGACCTAGTGCCTACTGATCCTGCTCGTGGATGGTGTCTTTTGCGTTTCTTTTAGTACTTGATTAATCTGGGGGGCCAAGTTTATCACCTGCTGCACTCTCAAACTCATCTCTTAAATCTATTGTTTCATTCCTTTAATTACCTAGTCTATTTTGAAGTCAAGTACAACATTTTGTGTGAAGTCATATCGAGTTCATATGATTCCATTTGTGGCGGTTGCTGGCGTCGCAGAATGAGGCGCTGGTGTGCTTTCCCTTGGAGATGAACAAACCCCAAAGAGATTGCGTTGTAGCTGCATCAACAAGCCACCTATTCCTTTGTTTGATGTGCCGTTTGTTTCATTAACGGTTTGCCTCAGCTGTGTTATGCATTCGAATAGATCATCAGTGGTTCGTGTTAGTGTATCTACTCATTTGAGTAGTGGGGTTGTTGGTTTGTTTGTACTAGGGACATCGTGTTTGCCACTCCTTTGTTTTTATGTGCTCGTTGGCGTGTCGGGCCTGGTCATTAGTGGTTGAGTCTTTTGTTCCAGAAATGTTTGACTCAACTTGGGTGGGTTCTTTCCCACTTCGAATCATTGGGGTGGATTAGATCTCTTGCACAAACGTCGGATTATACGGTACTGGCGCCTTAGAGTTTGTCAGGAGAGAGGAACTTCGAGTAATGGAAATTGACAGCTTCGATGTTGCTGACGTTCCTTCACTTTGGAGTGCTGATCTTGTAGGATCAGACATCTTCGAAATACTTTCTGCGTAGAGAGATTTTTGATTTATTTCCACAGACTGTGCCAAATATTGAGTGTGAGGCTCGAGTGACTGATTTAGAAGTAGATTAGGGACAAAGCAGGTCAAAATCTCGTTTATATTTGAAGTAAATCGAAATAAAAAAGAGGTTACAAAGTGAGGTGAGTGAGATTATCGAATCGAGCTTGTTATACAATAAGTGTTGATGTCGCTAAGTTTATCTTTCTATAAGCTCTGGAGAGAAAAGTTGGTTCCTTGATCTGACGACTAATTCCTTCTTTTATGGTCGGGGAATGCCCCAAATGCGACAAAAGAAACTTCATCATCCTTGTTGCTGAATTCACATATTCGACCTTTGTTGGATGAGGTCACATATTCAACCTTTGTTGGATGAGGTCACATATTCATTGTGACACCAGTGCAGCTCACCTTGTCCTAAGGCATATGGTCAGACTGCATCATACGTGTTTGTTGACCGGTTTGAGATTGCCTCCCTTTTGGTATGGGCGCGGGTTCGCCATCGAATTATCATTTTTCTTATATGTTTTTAGTGATGTGTAATTTGAATCCGAATTCTTTAATTTAGATCAAATATTAATGAAAGTGCAAAATGCATATCCCCAAAACTCCACTCCTCAACTAGAGGCACTTTCTCACATTCTAGAGGCACTTTCTCACATTCAAATTACACTACAAGACACTTGAGAAACACTTTTTTTTGTCAAAAAGACTCTTATGACCATAAACTAAAGATGACTCTTATGACCATAAACTAAAGAGAATTTCTCTCTTCTTCTTATTTCATTTTATTATTTTTCTTATTCTACTTTATGTATTTATTTACTTTTATCTCAAGTTCTAAAATATATTAAACAAAAATAATTGTCATAATAAACTATATATAAAATTCTCTATCTTTTAAGATCTATGTTCATATATATATTATATATATTAATGTGTAAACAAAATGTGGACGTGGACACGAAAGCGTGGATAACAGAATTATAAATTAGTTGTGGACATGAACATCTTAACAGAATTATAAACTAGTTGTGGACATGGACAATATTCATTCGATTTCATTCATCATCTCGGGATCTAAATTCAATTCTAATCAAAATTACATCCATCCACATCATGACAAAGCGCAAATTTCTTAGATCAGAAATCTCTGACATGCAAGATCTATTACTCTCTGACAAAAGGTAAACGCTTCTTTGATTTTTCTCTCCGCTCATACTCACAATATCATCTCTTTCTCATCTTGATTAAAGTTTAACTGAAGATAATTTATCAATTGAAGCCAAGTGTTTGTATTGGAGATAACAGAGTCCGTGTCCACGTTTTATGGTATAATTTTAATAACATGTCCACGTATTGTTGTATAGTTTTATGGAATCAAAACATAGAGTTTGTCCACTTATCTACTATAAACACATTAACATCACATATCCACACATTACTCATCACTCATCCACACATCACCCGTCCACAAATCACCCAACCACACATCACTCGTCCACAAATCACTCATCCACAACTGTCCTTTCCATTAAGGACAAAATTGTCCACAATCTGTTGTTGACCCACAACAAAGTGTATCACATGTAAGAAGTGTCTCTATGTGTAATAGAAAGTCAAAAAATGTCTCTTAGTGTAAACAACTCCGACAAATACTACAATGTACAAATCGCTCAAGGCCGATCCTAGATTAAAACCTGTGACACGAGGATTCAGACGCCAAAATTTATAAATAATTTAGGTGCGCCAATGATAAAAATTGTTTCTTTAATGTAGTGGCTTGATACCTTTAGAATCTCTTAGAAGTACAGGGTTAAATCCTCTTAGAGGTAGTACTTTTGAAAATTTGCTTCCGGCGTTTAATTATTCTGGACCGACACCGAGGTTGCTTTCTGTGACCCGAATGTTAGAACACCATGGCGTTTGAGTACATAATTTATATAAATGCCATTTAACAATCTATTTTTCTTTTGTCGGCGATAACGATCCATTTAAAATGGATTCAACATACTTTTTTTTATTTATAAACAAAGGGGATAAAATTGTTTTAGATCTGCGTAATATGAATATGAAGAAAAGAAAACCCACACCATCGCCTAATTGATATGATTCTCGCTGTCGGTTGCTTTAAATATTTCAAATCTTTTAGAAATTAAAACATACGTATAGTTTTTCTTTTTGTATGTAAACATAATAGTTTAGTTTGTTTATTTTTATTTGAATGTTGATCTTAAGACTTCAGTGTTCAGATCCACCGACGCTATTCCACACGCCTGTCCAGATCCAGACAGTACACAGAGACCATTGCATTTTCCACCTCTGCATGTCTCAGGCTATTAAAATTCAATTTTAATTGTGGACTTTCATACGATTTAGGTTTTAAAATTTGGGATTTAATCCAACTTATACAGTTAAAAACATTTAAGGGTGCAAATGGTTGACATACTAGAGAAAAAATTAAGTGGAATCGATGATTCATTAAATTCCATTAAAACCAACTATTTAATATTTATATATTAACTTCTTTTTTGTACTTAAAGGCTTACAAATATTTATATTAAATTTGTCCTCCAAATTATATTACACCGTGCAAACTATTTATACTAATAAAGTTGATATTTATCTTTTCTTTGATCCATGTCAACAGCCCCAAATAAGTTAAACTAGATCCTGATCCGCGCGCCAGCGCGGATTTGAATTTTCGGTTTTTGGTTATTTATTTAACTAAATAATGTATTTGTAATATTTGATGTATTATATTCACCAAGTAAATAATTTTTTTGGCATCTTAAACCATCTATTTACGATGAATATTTGATATCGTATAAAAAATTGAACAAATAGACGTAATTAGAGAATTGTAGACGATATATAAAAACAATGGTTATTAATGTAAAATATGAAGAAATATTATATTATGACTTAGTATGGCATAAAAGATTATAAATTAGTTATACATGTTTAAAGAAAATAAAATGATTTTTAAACTTCTATGAAAAATTTAACATATAAAAAAAGGCGATGAATTAGTCATCAAATTGTAAATAATTTCATAATTTTATTAATAATAAATTATTTATAGTCTTTGTTTTT
>NC_027755.1:5820396-5858856 GCF_000695525.1 Brassica oleracea var. oleracea
TATTGTACATCGATCGATGCATGATGTAAGTTGACTATATAAAACTTGAAGATAATCATTTCAAACTAAAGTATAGGTAGGTTATATGGATTTGTTATATTGTAGTTAATATATTTTAAATATTACCTAAGTCAAGTGATTCACGTTTTCGTAAAAATAAAATTCAAGTTTATTATTGGGCCGTACTCGTACGTAATAAGCTACGTTAAATATGATGTATTTTTAGGTTCATTTAATGACATTAAGTTTAAATTTGATTAAGAAAAACTTATTAATTCAACTGGAAAAGACAAGCATTAAAATATGTAGGTTTATTTAATGACATTAAGTTTAAATTTGATTAAGGAAAACTCATTAATTTAACTGGAAAAGACAAGCATTAATATAGGTAGTTTAGTTTAATTTAATTCTCAGTGGCATGGAAGTGTAAATAAGTTAGAAAACTTAGGGGTATTTTTTAATTGGTACTTCTCTTTTAATAATAGAGATTTAGTGTGATGTCCTCAAACGTTTTCGGTTAAATGTTGTTAAGTTTCGAATTTGTACTTTACTTTTACGTAATCATATTTAGAAGTTAATTTAATGATGTTAAGTTTATATTTGATTAAGGAAAACACATTAATCTAACTGAAAAAGACAAGCATTAAAATAGGATATTCAATTTAATTGTCAGTGGCATGGAAGTGTAATTAACTTTAAAAATTAAGGGGTGTTTTTTAATGGGTACTTCTCTTTTAATAATAGAGATAATTTTTAAAATCCTCAAACGTTTTCGGTTAAATGTTGTTAAGTTTCGAATTTGTACTTTACTTTTACGTAATCATATTTAGAAGTTAATTTAATGATGTTAAGTTTATATTTGAATAAGGAAAACACATTAATCTAACTGAAAAAGACAAGCATTAAAATAGGATATTCAATTTAATTGTCAGTGGCATGGAAGTGTAATTAACTTTAAAAATTAAGGGGTGTTTTTTAATGGGTACTTCTCTTTTAATAATAGAGATAATTTTTAAAAACATAGCCATTCTTAAATATTTTTTGAATAAATAAATATTTTTTAATTTAATCAACTGAAAATAATATTCGTACAATTGTGTGAGTCAAATTCTAGTTTTATTGATGCATGTTATATATTAGTTCTGCATGTATGCATGTTTTTTAAAATCACCATTATTAAAATTATGCACGTAAGGATAACTCATGAGTTTTTTTTTGTTGATTAAATGACATTATGTCCAAATTTATTTAAAGATATTTCATTAAGGTAACTGAAAAAGACAAACAATAAAATAGAAAGTTTAATTCATTTAAGCATATTTCATTAATGTAACAGAAAAGACAAGTAATAAATTAGGCAGTTTTATTCGTTTTATGATATTTCATAAATGCAACTGAAAAAGACAATCACAAAAATAGGGAGTTTAATTAATGAAGTAAGAACATTTTCAAATGGGTACTTCTCTTTTAATAATATAGATATGATATATCGGCATAGTTTTATAAATTTTTTTTTAAGTCAAAAAGACAATTCTATTACTCAAACTTGAGGTGGTCTAGGTAAACTCAACCGGAATAGAACAACCAATAAAATGTAACCCCCTATGGAAAGATCTAGCAGTCTTAGCTAAAAAATCTGAAATCTGATTGCGCGCTCGTGGAACATGATAGATGTTGAAATCCGGGAAGCATATCTGCAGCGTCTCTATCCTTTCCAATTCCGTCGCATAGCTTGGCCAGGCATGAAGTTCATTTATCATTGCTATCAGCTCCTTACAGTCTGTCCCAAAGCTCTGACATGTTGAATGTTGAAGCATATTCTCCATTGTCCACCGCAGCGCTTCTACTTCCTAATGCAAGGCTGATTCGCGTCGAGTGAAGTTTCTTGTCCCCATAAGTTGAATGTTCCCTCCACTGTCCATCCAGACCCATCCACATCCACTAAAGTGAGCAGAGACTGTCCAAGATCCATCTATCAAGCAAATATTACCCAAGCTTATGACTTGGGAATCCTCAATAGAAGTTTCTTGTCCCCATAAGTTGAATGTTCCCTCCACTGTCCATCCAGACCCATCCACATCCACTAAAGTGAGCAGAGACTGTCCAAGATCCATCTATCAAGCAAATATTACCCAAGCTTATGACTTGGGGCTCCTCAATATTGTTATCTTGCACCACTGGTTGTACCACTTCGTTCGCATCAAACCAGGCTTGACATTCACTTTCTGCATGTCGTACTAGCTCTAAAGGATCTCTGTCTATCCCCTGAAAAGTATGTCATTCCTAACCTTCAAAATGTACCAGATTAGCCAGGGATAAGGATTCATGTCTTGTTCTGGCTTGATAATGATGTTTTTCTTCCAGAATAGGTAATCCATATTTGTGTAGACGCTTGGTACTGGAAATATAATTGGGCTTGCTGGTGTTGATGATAAGGACCAAACTTGTAGAGCTGGCGGGCACTCAAATATAGCATGGGTTACAGATTCTTCTAGTTCTCCACATCTTGGCGAGTAGTTATCACACCTCATATTGCGTCTTGCTAAATTTCTCGTTACTGCCCCATGACCGGTTAACAATTTCCATATAAGATGACATATCTTCTTTGGCACCTTTAACTTCCAAGAAAATGCTTGAAGCTTAGTGATACTCGGCTCCAAGACTTCCATCTCCTCCTTTGTCTTTAATAAATTCTGAGCTATCCAATATCCAAACTTAACCGTGTATTGGCCATTCCTTGTGTAGTTCCAGCATAATGTATCACGACGATGAGTTGAGCTTATTGCCAAACTCCTTATAAGTGGTATGTCATCAAGGTTGACATAGTTCTCCAATAGGCCAACATCCCAATCCTTTGATCCCTGATTAATGAGGTCGCTAACTCTCATATTAGGATGCATTACTGGCGCTACAGGGATAGCTGGTCTCGCAGGGGTCGTTGGAATCCACGGATCCTCCCACACCTTGACTTCATAACCTGAATGTATCTTCTGTCTGATTCCCAGTAATAACAACTTCCTTGCAGCAGAAATGGTAGTCCACACATACGATGGGCTGCTAGCAGAGTTTGCTCTGAGTGGTGAACTCAATCGATAGTATCTTCCCCTCAAAACTCGGGCAACCAAAGAATCAGGAAGTTGAACTAGCCTCCATAATTATTTTGCCAATAGTGCCAAGTTGAACTCATGGATCATACGGAAACCAATGCCACCATCCTCTCTTGGTAAACAGACTTTTTCTCATTTCGTCCAGTGTATTCCTCTTTTTGGTGGATTTGATAGCCATCTACATGTTCATCCATTCACTCTATGCATCAACTTATCCTTTAGAAACCAAAAAGTTTGCACTTGGAGCCACTTATGTCTTCCGGGATACCTAGGTAAGTTCCCATTCCTCCTTCGTTTTGTATTCCCAGTACATCTTTAATCTCTTGTCTAATAGTTGCATTAATTCGCTTACCAAAGAGTTAGGACGATTTATCAAAGTTGACACATTGGTCTGATGATTTACCATACTTCCTGACCACTTTCATTACTTCTTCACATTCACGGAGCTCCGCCTTACAGAAGAAAAAGCTATCATCAACAAAGAGAAGGTGGGATACCGAAGGACACGCGCGTGTGACGCGCATCCCCATTATCTTCCCTTGGCTCTCTGCATGATTGAGAAGCCTAGCGAGCGCTTCCGTGCATAGAATAAAAATGAAAGGAGACAAAGGATCTCCTTGGCGTAGGCCTCTACCAGGAACAATATTTCCTCTTGGCTGTCCATTCATGAGTACCTTATATTTCACCGACGTAATGCATCGCATTATACAGGTGATCCATGTTTCTGAAAACCCCATCTTACGCAAGACAGCTTCAATAAACGACCATTCCATCCTGTCATATGCGTTGCTCATGTCCGTCTTAATGGACATCCTTTTATTGCGTCCATTTGGTTTAGTTCTCAGAGTGTGGAACATTTTTTGAGCAATCATAATGTTGTCTGAAATCTGTCTTCCAGCAACAAAAGCTGATTGGGTTTCCGATATCAAGCCTGGTAACACTTTCTTCAATCTCTGGCATAAGACCTTATAGATTATCTTGTAGCTTACGTTACACAAGCTAATGGGTCTAAATTGATCTATTTCATTAGGCTTTGTTGCCTTTGGGATGAGACATATTCGTATCATTCAGTCCATTCGCCACCGTCCCTCAAAAAGGAATTTATTAACCATAAGAGTTAAATCCTCTTTTACAATATCCCAAAATTTCTGATAGAAAAGCGCAATCATTCCATCTGGACCTGAGGCTTTTTCTGGTTGCATACCAAAAAGTGCTAATTTGACCTCTTATTTAGTGATTGGAGCTGTAAGGTTGTCATTCATTGCCCCATTGATCGTCGTATGGACTTGAGCCAGTGCCTCTTCAATGTCCTCTGGGGTAGATGATTCAAAGATCTGCCTAAAGTAGCTAGTAGCAATGACTAATAATCCTTCTTCATCCTCAACTATATTTCCATTTGCATCGAGGAGCTGCGTGATTTTATTCTTTGCTCTTCTTTGCTTTGTTAAGGCATGAAAAAAAATTGTATTTCTATCACCTTCTCTCAGCCAAAACACTCGACTCTTCTGTTCCAGAACATTTCTTCTGCTTTAACATTTCTTCTGCTTTAAGAGCATCAGAGAGTTCCTTCAACGCTGCTGCAATTTCCTCTGTTGTAGCATTATCATCTGCGTACAGACCCTCAACTTTTTCTTTAAGTTCCTCCACTAATTTCGCCGAGTTAACATTATGTTGTTTCCTCCATTCGCTCAAAGCTTTTCGGCAGCTAGAAATATATTCCATAATAGTCGCATTGGGAGGGAGATCAGGAGATTTCCATCCCTCAAGAATGACTTGCCTTAGCTCCTCATTATCCAGACATCTTTTATCGAACTTGAACTTTTTTGCTCGCCTCGTTGGCTTTATGAGTACGTCTGCAAGAATCGGACGATGGTCTGATCCCCATAACCTCATATACTTCACAGTCGAGTGGGGAAACTTCTCATGCCAATCCACATTTCCTATTGTCCTGTCTAAACTTTTCATTTATAATATTTATTTAATACTTCACATTTTCACCTTTTTATTTTGCACTAGATATTTTAAAATAACATTAAATTACCCATAAGTTATTAGTTTAACTTCTGTACAACTAAAATTTTCACACTAGTCTGCCAAACAATAATTTAATAAAAATCATATAATATAATTCAAAATACATAAATTTCAAAACTAAATAGAAAAATCTACAAAACAAAGAAAATAATTTTCATTTTCTCACCTTTTATCCCAGGCCAACGAAAAAATGAATCTCAAATTTTTATTTATACTTTCTTCGTCGCAAAGCTCAAATATAAATTTCAAAATAATAATTAAAAACTGATGACAAAAAAGAACTACAACCAAAATTGACACATTATAGATTTTAATAACTTCTATTTGGAAAATAGGAGATAATGAAATGTAAAAATAATAAAAAATAATTAGTGAAAACACCAAACATATTTTAATATAATAAAATTAGCGGATAAACAATAATTTAGTGAAAATACATAATACAATATGATAATATATAAATTAAAAAAAATAAAAATATAAGAAATGAGGAAAATCTATTTACGATATTTGATCTTTCAGTGTCATCAAAATCAAGTGAGAAAATTAAAAAATAGTAAATATAGTTGAAGTTTATACTGCTTTGTCAGCAAATTCAGATTTAGAGAATTTAAAATTTTTATTTAAAAGCGCGACAAAAAAATAAATCATAAACAAAATAAATTTTTCAAAACTATTAAAAATTAGTAATTTACATAAAATAACCAAAATAGATAATATAACAAAATTTGAATTTTCAAAATATATAGAGAAAATTTATAAAAATACAAATTAGAAAAATCCATTAATAATAATGTTTGATATGAAATATATAAGCAATGTCAACAATTATTTATTGAAAAGTGAATCTCTCATTTTTTTATCATTAAATTAAGTTCAGGAGAACTTACAAGACATTGATGAAAAACACAACAAATAATTATACATAATCAATAAAATATTTTTTAAAAAATGGGAAAGCGTAATATAACAAGATATAACAAATAAAATAATCAACATAAGAAATTTTTTTGATATAAACAAGATATTAAATTTATCATATCCAATTAAGAAAATAAAAGTTAGTATCAAGAAAATCTTCAAATTCTAATACTGATGAAAATTAAAAATTTAATATCTTCTCAGTATAAACATTACACACAATACATACTACCAAAATAAAGTAGAACATAATCCGCTAAAATTATCTCAGTAATCGAATTACAAAATTTAGTTAATCTTAATGAAACTGAAGTTGAATATCCTAATATCAAAAAAAGAATTAACATACAGAAATGATAAAGAAACTAGAAATTATGAAAAATAATACCTCACACATAATATATAAATTATCTGCCCAATGCGAAAATAATAACTCACACAAGAAATGATATTTGTCTATACCATTTTCTTTTTAGTTTTTTTTTTCCCTTTATACAATGAAAGTTTGTTTTCAAAATAAAATTTTGTCAATTGTATATAGTATATAAATTGAAGTGTACTTTCAGTGTGAATCTTATGAATGGAATTGAATGAAATATACAAACCTCCTCTAAACAAAATATTTCCCATTCTTTTATAAATCTACATCGTAGAAAATAAACAAAGTGATTCTGAAAAACAAACTAATCAACACATAATAGATAGAATCGTAGCAGTTGTTCATTGGTCAACGAACTAACGATTAGCCATTTCTTTAACAATTGGTTGGAAAACAACTTGTTCAATTTGTTTTCTTGCAGCGGTTCAAAGACTGGTTAACACTCACTTGGATTGGATGTGAAAGAAAGAACAATATAATTTAGGGGAAACTAAAAGAAGTGGAGCCACTGGTTCACATGTTGGACTAAACTTTATTACAATATATACTACTTCCATTTATATCTAATTCAGACATTACACAGTCACATGTGATGGATCTAAAGCCATTTATGTGGAAAATATATCGTTGAAAGATGCGGAGAACATGGGGCGACTCTTGGGCCAATAAGACGAACAAGATCTCATCTAAAATGCAAGACGTCAGACTGGGATTGATGGCAAAATGATTAATGCAGTAAAAGAGATTTTAGAGTGAAAGTGATCGTGAACATTAAACCACACGATCTATTCAACGGAGAGTAGTTGAAATAGCACTCTCTTCTGCTCAGGTTGATATGAGGTGTGATACGTCTTTAAATAGTTGACACCTTATTGATAACATATATTTTTCACCTACCTTATTAGCCGGTTTAGATTGGTTTACTATACGTGTAATTTAATCAAGGTTTAGTCCGGTTTAATACTTTATTTTATATACTTGTAAATGACTCATTTTGGTAACGAACGAGATTGAATAATATCATCTTTTACATTTCTCTTTGATGATGTTCAAACTCTATTAGTGTATCAGAGCATTTTCTGCTCGTTTTCTCTGATTACTCTTCGATTCTCTCACAAATTCTTCAAACTTCACCTTATTTCTTGGAGATCCAGCTGAATCTGAACTTCGATTGAAGTTACGAATTGGAAAATCATTGATATCGGTGATTCTTGATATCCAATCTTGATCTTCTGAAGTTTCTGATCTCGATCTCTACAATGGCGAAGCAAGGAAGGAAGATGAGGACTCGAAACACCTTTTCTGATACAGAAACATATGCGATGCGGAATCGATCGCATTTTTCCGCAAAAGAAGACGATGATCTAGACGTCGAGATCAATCCGCCGCAGAATATTGGAACTCGCTGTGTGCAACCTCGTGGATCTAATAGCTCTGGTATGAACTCCATCAACAACACTCATAGTCCGTATTTCTTGCATTCCGCCGATTATCCTGGGTTGTGTATCTCGAATCAGAAGTTAGATGGATTGAATTATAACAACTGGTATATTGTGATGAGGATGAGTCTTGATGCTAATAACAAGATAGGATTCGATGGATCGTTAGTTAGACCAGCTGAAAATGATCTGTTGTTCAAGATCTCGATTAGATGCAACAACATGGTTAAGTCGTGGTTACTTAATATAGTGAATCAGGAGATATATGATAGCATCATGTATTATGATGATGCTGTTGAGATGTGGAATGATTTGTACTCAAGGTTTCGAGTGAGTAATCTCCCAAGGAAGTATCAGTTAGAGCAGGCTATTGCGACCTTTAAGCAGGGATCCATGGATTTATCTGCTTACTATACTAAGAAGAAGACTCTTTGGGAGCAACTGTCTAACACAAACTAGTCGTATCATTCAGTTTCTCATGGGACTTAATGGAGGAAGCGGAGACTAGTCGTATCATTCAGTTTCTCATGGGACTCAACGAGAATTTTGCCAATATTCGAGGGCAAATTCTGAACATGGAGCCTCGTCTCAGCCTTACCGAGATATATAACATGCTTGATCAGGATGAAAGTCAACGAATTGTAGGATCTGATCAACGAATTACCAATCATCCTGCTGCTTTCCAAGTTCAAGAGTCTCAATCCTGAGAATAACCAAGTTCTCATTTCTCAAGGACCTTATCACAAAGTGAAGTACTCTTTCTGCTCTAGACTTGGTCATACAGTTGACAAGTGTTACAAGAAGCATGGATATCCTCCTGGAATGTTCAAAGGAAAGAAACCTACTGCTATGGCCTCAACAAACATGACGCTTACACGGTCGGTCAATCGAATGAAGAAGTCTATTACGAACAACTCTCCAAAGACCAACTCCATTCTATGATTTCTTACTTGAGTTCTCAACTCCAATCTCCTAATGTCACATCCACAACTGAGAAAGCTACTGCTTCGACTTCAACTAATGCCCCTGTAATTTCACAGATTACATGAAGTCTTTCCGGTAACTTCATTTCTCTTTACAACCATTCCTGTCATAACATGCATATATCTTCCACTTCAAAAGAAACAGATGTGTCTCTTAGAGTTTGGATTATAGACTCAGGAGCCACTCATCATGTTAGTCATGATAGGAACTTGTTTACTGATTACAAACCCTTAGGCAAAACCTATGTCACTCTTCCTAATGGTTATATTGTTACTATAACTGGGGTAGGATGCATTCATTTGACTGATTCTATTACTCTTTTTAACGTGCTTTTCATCTCAGATTTCAGATTCAATTTGTTAAGCGTGAGTGTTTTAACTAAAACATTGAATTCTTAAGTTTCTTTCACTGCTAATGATTGTTTTATTCAGGAACTTACTCATGAATTGATGATTGGTCAAGGTAGTCAAGTTGGCAACTTATATGTCTTGGATGTCAAGAATAAATATAGATCTTTATGTTTTCAAGGTATGTCGTCTGTATCTGTTGTTTTGGATTCTCTTACTTGGCATAAACGATTAGGTCATCCGTCCAAATCTAAAATTGATACCTTGTCGAATGTTCTTCATCTTTCAAATTCAAAACTTAATAAAGTTCATTCTGATTTGTGCCATGTCTGCCATTTATCAAAACAGAAACATTTACCGTTCAAATCTAGACAAAAATATTAGCAAGAATGATTTTGATCTTTTACATATTGGTACTTGGGGTCCTTTTGTTGAACCAACTGTTGATAATTCAAAGTATTTCTTGACTATTGTTGATGATTTTAGCAGAGCCACTTGGGTTTTCTTGGTGCGTGCTAAGTCTGATGTTCTAAAATATTCCTTGACTTTGTTAAGATGGTAGCAAATCAATATAATGTGAATGTTAAGACTGTTAGATCAGACAATTCAAATGAATTGAAATTCACTGAATTTTTTGTTGCTAGAGGAATCATCTCATACCATTTGTGTCCTGAAACACCTGAACAAAATTCTGTAGTGGAAATAAGGCATCAACATATATTGAATGTTGCTAGAGCATTATTGTTTCAGTCTAATGTACCTTTACAATTTTGGGGTGATTGTGTTTTGACTGCAGTCTTTCTTATAAATCGTTTAAGCTAACTGGTAAACAACCCGGTTATGAAAACTTAAAAACCTTTGGTTGTTTGTGTTATGCTAGTACTTCAAATAAGAATATGCATAAATTTGATCCTAAAACTAAGGCTTATGTCTTCCTAGGATATCCTTCAGGTTACAAGGGTTACAAGCTATTAGACATAGAGACACATTATGTTTCTATTTCTCGTCATGTGTTTTTTCATGAGGATATCTTCCATTTTGCGTGATCATCTCTAAATGATAATGTCAAATCTTTCTTTCCTCATGCTTCCTCACCTGTTGTCCCTGATGCTGAGTTTTCTAAACCAGCATCTTTCGATGCACATCCTCATAATGATGTGTCATCTTCTGACGTTCTTCCCTCTGGAAGTCGTTCAATTCGAAACAAGAAACAACCTTCTCATTTGCAGGACTATCATTGTTACAATATTTCTTCTCCTTCTTCTACTCCTTACCCGATGGCAAATTACATTTCACACTCTGCCTTATCTGAGCTCTTTCATTCTTTTATAAACTCTATCACAAAATCCAAAGATCCTCAAAAATATTCAGAAGCAATGCTGGATCAGTTGTGGCGTGATGCTATGAAGGAAAATATTGATTCTCAAGAAAGGACTAAGACTTGGAGCGTTTGTACATTACCACCTGATAAGAAGCCTATTGGTTGTAAATGGCTTTACAAGACCAAATACCATGCAGATGGTACTGAAGAGAGGAAGAAGGGTCGTCTGGTTGGTAAGGGTTACACGAAAGAAGAACGTGTTGATTATCAAGAAACATTTTCCCTTGTTGCTAAGCTTAGCACCGTAAGGGTTCTCATTGATGTCGCATCTAAGATGAATTGGTCTCTCACTCAGTTGGACATCTCTAATGCATTCTTGAATGGTGATCTCGAGGAGGAGATTTATATGAAACTTCCCCCTGGTTATGAAGAGTTAACAAGCGTTTTAGTCCTTCCTAATGTTGTTTGTAAACTACACAAATCCCTTTATAGACTCAAACAAGCATCTTGGCAGTGGTACTTGAAGTTATCATCTACTATAATGAAGATGGGTTTCATGAAATCTCGGAATGATCACACTTTGTTTGTGAAGAATGTTGATGGAAGATACTTGGCAGTCTTAGTGTATGTTGATGATATCTTGGTTGTGAGAAACAAGGATGAAGTTTTCAAGGACTTTATTGGTGAGTTGGAATCATATTTCAAACTCCAAAATCTTGGAGATGCAAAATATTTCCTTGGCTTTGAGATTGCTCGTTCTGCAAAAGGCATTTCAGTTTGTCAAATAAAATATATTCTTGAGTTGGTTGATGATACATGTTTCCTCGGGTGTAAACCATCATCTATCCCTCTTGACCCCACGGTTCAACTTTCAATAGAAACTATCATACCAAAAGATGAGTCTAAGATCATTCATGAGATGGGAGCTTTGTTATCTGAGCCTAAAGTCTATAGAAGAATGATGGGTAGATTGATGTATCTTGCCATCACTCGACCAGACATAGCTTATACTCTCACGAAGCTCTGTCAATACTCTGATGCACCTAGAGATGCTCATTTGAAGGCTGCTCACAAGCTCCTTTGTTATCTTAAAGGTACGGTGGGACAGGGTCTTTTCAATGATGCGCCTGGATCATTTGATTTGCGTGGTTTTACTGTGCGGATTGGGGATCTTGTCCTGACTCTCGCAAATCCATCACTGGTTATGCTATGTTCCTTGGAGAGTCTTTGGTAACTTGGTGTTCGAAGAAAGCAACATACAATATCCAGAAGCCCAGCAAAAGCAGAGTTAAGAGCTTTGGCTGATGCATCTTGTGAGATCGAGTGGCTTCTTCGCATCATGACTGATCTTCAGGTACCTGTCTCGTTGCCTACACACTTATATGGTGACAACACAGCCTCTCTCCACATAACAAACAACTCCGTATATCACGAGAGGACTAAACATGTTGATCATGATAGTTACACCATCCGTGATCGCATTGACAATGGCATGATCAAGACAATGCATGTACGTACACATAATCAGATAGTAGATGTTCTGACGAAGACATTGTATTCTGTACCATTTCGGGATCTCATTTCCAAGATTGGTGTTTTGGACATCTACACACCTCCATCTTGAGGGGGAATATTAGCCGGTTTAAATTGGTTTACTCTACATGTAATTTAATCATGGTTTAGTCCGGTTTAGTACTTTACATGACTCATTTTGGTAACGAATGAGATTGAATAATATCATCTTTTATATTTCTCTCCGATGATGTTCAAACTGTATTATACCTTTAAACCACCCAAATCTTCTTCTTTCTATATAGATGAAATACCACTCTCTCTCTAGAGAGAAAGGAATCAATTAAATCCAATTCCTTTGACGCCAATCTTGAATTCGAGTATATATGCAATCATGGAGTATTATTTGCAAGAATCCAAAAATTAAATGTTAAACAACCACAAACTAAATAATATCTCAGAAACTACTATGATCCACGATCGCTTAGACGAGTTTGGATGCAGCTACGTGGCAATACTGGACAGGTCATCGTTAGATCAACCCACAACGACATAACAACATGAGTCAAACTACTAGTGCAGCGTGTTCCGCCAAACACTGGATTACAGCTTCTACCAGATCCACCAAACCCTTAAAACAATCTAAGCCGTCCATTTCATTTTAACCTCATCTATTTATACCCTCTCACTCCCTTTCTTCTCCTCACACACTTCTCTCTACCCCTCTCTCTGCCCCAATCTTAGATCCGAAAAAATGGCGTTGATCGTTGAGAAGACGTCGAGTGGCCGTGAGTACAAGGTCAAGGACATGTCTCAGGCCGACTTCGGTCGTCTCGAGCTCGAGCTCGCCGAAGTTGAGATGCCAGGACTCATGGCTTGCCGTACCGAGTTCGGCCCAGCTCAGCCCTTCAAAGGCGCTAGAATCACCGGATCTCTCCACATGACGATCCAGACCGCCGTCCTCATCGAAACCCTAACCGCCCTCGGCGCGGAAGTCAGATGGTGCTCCTGCAACATCTTCTCAACCCAAGACCACGCCGCCGCCGCAATCGCCCGTGACTCCGCCGCCGTTTTCGCCTGGAAAGGTGAGACGCTTCAGGAGTACTGGTGGTGCACGGAGCGTGCTCTCGACTGGGGCCCAGGTGGTGGTCCAGATCTGATCGTCGATGACGGTGGCGACGCCACGCTTTTGATCCACGAGGGAGTGAAGGCCGAGGAGATCTTTGAGAAGACGGGTCAGGTTCCTGATCCCACTTCCACTGACAACCCTGAGTTCCAGATCGTGCTTTCGATCATCAAGGAAGGTCTCCAGGTTGATCCTAAGAAGTACCACAAGATGAAGGAGAGACTCGTCGGTGTCTCTGAGGAGACCACCACCGGTGTCAAGAGGCTTTACCAGATGCAGGAAAGTGGAGCCCTTTTGTTCCCAGCCATTAACGTCAACGACTCCGTCACCAAGAGCAAGGTATTGGTTTCCTCCTTACATTTCTTCTTGATTACATATGCTCTATCTTAAGCACAAGCTCGTCACATTCAGTTTACTTTTTTTTAGGTTTTGGAAAAATTTCACTGCATTCGGTTTTGGTTATATTATTGTAATCTGCATTGAACCGGGATCGCTTTATTTTCGGTTTACTTGTTTGATTTGTTCGGTTTTTAATTTTCAAATCTCTCCTATCGGTTTCTAGCAGACCCAAATGTGAAACAAAAACCGAAATTGTTCGTTTTGTTTGGTTCGGTTTACTCCGAATGCCCACCACAACTGGTCATTTTGCATGTATTCTTTCGGATCTGTAGGATATATATGTTGGTGTTATCATATAGTTGACTGTGATTGGATGAAACGATGACGTATTAATCTCTTGTGTTTTCTAATTACAGTTCGACAACTTGTACGGTTGCCGTCACTCTCTACCTGATGGTCTCATGAGGGCCACTGATGTCATGATCGCCGGAAAGGTTGCGGTTATCTGTGGTTATGGTGATGTCGGTAAGGGTTGTGCCGCTGCCATGAAAACCGCTGGTGCTAGAGTCATTGTGACCGAGATCGACCCCATCTGTGCCCTACAAGCTATGATGGAAGGGCTTCAAGTTCTGACCCTTGAGGATGTCGTCTCTGAAGCTGACATCTTTGTCACCACCACCGGTAACAAAGACATCATCATGGTTGACCACATGAGGAAGATGAAGAACAACGCTATCGTCTGCAACATTGGTCACTTTGACAACGAGATTGACATGCAAGGACTTGAGACCTTCCCTGGAGTGAAGCGTATCACCATCAAGCCCCAGACCGACAGGTGGGTGTTCCCAGACACCAAGTCCGGAATCATTGTTTTGGCCGAGGGTCGTCTCATGAACTTGGGTTGTGCCACTGGTCACCCAAGTTTCGTGATGTCTTGCTCTTTCACCAACCAGGTGATTGCCCAGCTTGAGCTTTGGAACGAGAAGTCGAGCGGTAAGTACGAGAAGAAGGTGTACGTTCTACCCAAGCATTTGGATGAGAAGGTTGCGGCACTTCACTTGGGCAAGCTTGGAGCTAAGCTCACTAAGCTGACAAAGGACCAATCTGACTACGTCAGCATTCCCGTTGAAGGACCTTACAAGCCTGCTCACTACAGGTACTGAGAGCTGTTTGGTTCTCGTTGTGGTTTGTCTGGAAGAGTGGAAGATATTGGTCCGCTGATGAAGTTGACCAACTATCCTTCTGAATAAGGGGTTATTGGCTTTGAAGGTTGTGCTTGTTGTTCTTCTTTTTCTTGAAACTTAAATTAACTTTTGGTTATGAGTTCCCTCTTGATTTGCTTTTGTGTTGTGATCACCGTGTACTCTTTATACGAAAAATGGAAGAGAGGAAACTATTTTCCGTACCCAAATTTTAGAGCTTTCTTTCTCTTTCACCTTTATTATGTTCTTTGTTTCATTGAATGTCAAGCTCTCATTTCAAATGTGGGCATTGCAATTTATGGTAGGTAATGTTTTAAACTAAGTGGCAGGACATCATTTATACCACATTTAGTCAGTTTTATTATTATTATTTTTTGTCACTGAATGTAAAAGATATGAGCCTAAAACGATGGTCCAAATCATGATGTCCGTTATAAAGAGAAATGTGCTTGAAGAGTCTTTTTGCTAAAATATCGGCTGTCCGATCTATAAACATGATAGAAAGAAACTGATGCAAAACCAGAGGAGATCGAACGGATGTCTTTCACAATTCCGATGATTTCATTTGAGTGGAGGTTGTCGGAGATATCTCTGATGAGCGTTAAATTGTCGAGGAGAACCTTGACTGTAGAAAACTTCGAGGTTAGCGCCATGCAAAATACCGATCAAATCACGACAGCCTCTGCAATAAAGGGTGAGCTGATGAAGCTCTTCACCCAATCAACTAGTATGATTGTTTTTCACCCAATCAGCACAGTAACTTTTCCAAACCATATGCCCTTAACGATAAATATCCTACTGTATATGTTAAAATATTTGTTGATATTCTTTTTAATTCAGTTATTTGATTTAAAAACATTAATATATTTACAGTATTGCAATTTGTCATTATTTATACATATACAGCTTATTTTTTTATTTTTTGACATTATACATATACATATACAGCTTAATTAAGATAAAATTATAATAGATTCTTCGCATGGTGTAAACATCACATTTAGGTCTTTATGTATCATAAGATTTTTTACAAATTCTAATTACACGGTCAATGTTGGCTCAAACATTCCCAAATATGTTTATGGCCCTAGGGGAGCATATGTTCACAAAGCAAGATCATGAGAGTATGTCCTAGGGGGCAGTCTTCGTTGACGGGGTATTATCTAGACCATGGCATTTTAGCCGGACCAAAAATTGATAACCGAAACTGATCTAAATAATACCTTAAACTGAAACAAAATTTTACGGGTAAATATATGGGTTCAACACTCTTCTCCTAAAAATAATCATAACGTAAAAAAATCAACTTAAACCCGATAAACATTGATCTAAAAAGACCGATCCGATAAAATCGATCCAAACCTGATAGAAAACATTAATGTCTACAACTATGATTTCATGTGTTCTATTTTCTTTACTTTTATTTATGATTTAGTTATAGTGATTCACATATTCCAATGATACGAAATGAAATTTTGGATTCATTAGCTAAGAGTACAAGTTTCTTTTTTAGGGAATTTCATTACATTGGTTGTTCTATTCCGGCTTGATTATCCAAACCACTTTAAGTTTGAATAATAGAATAGCCGTTTATTGCAAAAAAAAAAAGTAATTATGTTTTTTTGGTGATATTCTCATGTTATATAATAATTTAAATGTTAAATTTGAAATTTAAAAATGTTCAGTTTTAATTACTAATAGTTTATCTTTGATTATTTTGCAAAAAAACTAGATAACAGGGTTCCAGATAAATTTTGACGGGTTCTTGAGTTGTTCGAGTAGTTATAAGTATAAAATATTTGGAACTGAATCGATCCGATCCGAAAGCGATTTGAAAACAAATATTTACAAATATTTATATAAGTCTAAATCTTAAAATCCGAAGGACCAGACGATTGAAACCCATCCGAAAGACCCCGATCTGATGGAAATCATTCCGAACCTGGACCAAATATGTGAACGCTCAAGACTAGTAATATCATACTAGACATTGAAAAATATCTAGAGAGTTGTGTAACGTTCCGACCGCCCATGGCTAATGGGTCTCTTTCGGCCCGTGAACCCCATTCCGTTCCAGCGGTTAGTGCGTAAATTTTCCAAGGCTCGAAATCATTGTTTACTAACCCTACAATCACCACCCGATTTTTTTCCGTACTTTGGCCTCACTCGCACGGTATCGCGAATCACTTCCTGATAGGTCACCCATCCTTTCAGTATTCCAGCTAAAGCACATTTAACTCTGGAATTCTAAACGGATGTGACGGAAAAGATAAGTCAACTGTGGTGACATAGATAACCAAATCAATTATCTTAAACCTTTATACCATAAACCGAGATGTTACAAGTTTATCGAAGGGCATGGAAACGTATGAAATTCTAGCTGCTAATATACACTGCAAGCTCATGTGCAAAGGAACCAGTATGAGTTTGAGGATTAGCAAATATGATTTCAAGAAGATAGTGAAGGATCGATACTGGGTTGGGTAATATATTAGAATGATCTCGAATCACTATACAAGCAACAAAATTATGAAATCACTTTCCAAGATAATGAACAAACATACAATGGTTTAGTCCATGGTTCGTCTAAATATCCATAAGCTTAACCAAAATCGAACATGCTCAAATGTATATAACATGTATTCCTATTTCTGGAATCATCATAGAACCAAGACAACATCCTTTTCGGCATGCTGTAATCAACATTTTCAGGACCTGAAACCCAAGGTTTCCTATAAGTACACCAATCTCTGTAACGAATCAAAACAATTGGCGATCTTTCTAATCCTTTTCACTGAAATTTATTTCACTACCAGTATACAAGAACAATCAAGAACCCTCTAGATTCCAGTGAAAAGCTTCTAATTTTGTCCATAAGCACCCAACAAACAAACACCTAATGTCATGAAAACTTCATATATTATATAGATCTGAATAATTGAGCATTGATAACCAAACAATTGCAGGATTACATATACTAGAATTCTTATGTCAAAGACTCAAAAACATACATAACAACAACAGTACAAAGCTTAATAGAAATCATTTACTTTGCCTCTTAAACACAAACACCAAAAAGCTTCCAAATTTAATCAAGTGGTGATGTCACTGGTGTCTCTGGCACACCTTGTAATGGTCTCACAGCCTCTGTTGTAAGAATTAGCTTGTCCGGATCGGCAATCGTAGTACGAGGCGCCTGGTTTCTGACAAGGAACCATGTCCCTCCTTAGGGTTTCGTATCCGATGTACCGTTTCTGAGCCATAAGAACTCTCCGGCTGATCTCCGAGGGCATTAGCTCTTCATCTTCTCCGATGAGGCTGTTCCGGGCCAGCATCGCGTCGATCTCAGCGATGGCATCGGAGATTGGGAAGTGGGTTTGGAGGAAAAGAATGGATAAAAGTACTAAAGTAACAGAGTGCAACATGTTGATGTAGATTTTGCCGGTGTGATCTGTATGCTTCTCTGTCCCTCACTATTGTAATCTGGCAGAAGCAGAGAGAGCGGTGGGGTAGTTGGTGAAGAAGGAGAGTCGCTGACAGTGTGTACAATTAAAAGCAGAATTTGGTTTAACTACGGAAAGAAGTCAACTTAAACCGGTCGGTTTGCAAAGAGAATAACACTCCTCGACAATATGACGCAACTTATTACAAAGGCCGATGTCAATTTTAGGAACTCGAAAGCCTTTTTCACTTTCAGATTTTCTTCTAAAGTTTATAGTCTATTAAAAAACACTATATAAAGTATAGAACCAACATTTATTTTAATGTGTGATTAAAAATATAGATGGTTAGATTTGTTTAATGGTAGGTTGTTGGTTTTAGAGATTTGAAGTTTTAGTTTTAGAGATTAGTTGTTACCTTTAGAATTGAATGTTAGTTTTAGAGATTTAGTATGTGTTACAAAAAAAAAGATGCTCCCTTTAGAATTGAATGTTAATTTATGAATTGGATGTCACTTTTATTTTTGTCATCGGATGTCATTTTTAAGATTACGATATTCATTATCGGATTTGTTAGTTTAAATATTATTTTTTCTGTGTTTGTGAAATTTAAAACGTTTCATATTTTTTTTGAATTTTAAAGTAATTATGTTATTTTAGACATATTTTCCAAACATGCATTATTATTTTTACAAATTTATAAACGTTCTCAATTTGTAAAAATGTTTTTCATCTTTCACATTTCAAAAATATTTTTATAATAAATAATTCACAAGTTTTTTATTTATTTTTTATATTTGCAAAAAAATATTCATTCAAAAATAAATTCATCTTTTAAAAGTTTTTTAATATTTTTATATCATTTTTTAAAATTAGTTTTTTTTAATTATGTGCTACATTGTTTTATAACTTTTTAGTTGAAAATTAGTTAATTTAGGATTTGTCGGTTTAATTTTTTAGATTAAAGATATAAATTTTAATTGTCCTATTTTTATATTTTCTTAAATTTTTTTTATATATTTTTGATATTTATTAAAAATGAATATTTTATTTAATTTTAAAAATTGAAGCAGTTTTTACCTTTTTTGGGGTTAATTTCCGATGAATTCCTAATGGAAAATTCATGACAGAATTTGTTATAAATTATTTATTTTTAAATAAACTAGAACAAAATTACAAACCAATTCAATTGAACTAATCCAACTATAAACCAAACCAGACTCAATGTCAAACCAAACCAAACTGAACATAAATCAAACCAACCCAAATTAATATTGGTTGGCTTTGGCTAAAGTTTGCTTAGAACTAAATAAATCAAAAGTACAAGAAACATGACATTTTCTGACAGAATTTCCGGCAGTCATATCAGAAATGACTTAGGAATTTACGATGAGAACCTAACATAATTGAAAATTTGTATTTCTTCGAGTTTTTGTTTGTAATAACCAAGGAATTTCCAATGAACCGTCATTCATTTGAATAATCAACAAAGTACCAACGAAATTCTCCAATGATAATGAATTTTGATGGTTCCCGAGAAAAAAAAACTATATATATTAAGTAGCCGTTGTAATTGTTGAGGAAAATGTTCATATAATTGGGAATCCGTCACATTTGACGAATAATATGACCGATTTATAGCCGTTTGAAAAATCAATTTTTTTGACAAATTTTCAATGAAATTGTTGTGTTTGTCGTTAATTCATCACAAATTCATCAGAAATGTCGGCAGTTTCTATCTAGAAATACACCATCCCTCCCTCCCCCCCCCCTTCTTTCCCCTCATTCACATAAAAGCATGGATCCCTCTGATTATTTTAGTTCTTGGATAGATAAACCTGCTATAAATATGGTTAAAAGATTTTGTATATTCATGGAGAAATTGTGAATATGTTAGAAGAACCTAGCACAAATATAGATTACGATGTAGGTACGATTCAGATGGTAAATGATGCATATAGAGAAAATTGACCTTTAATGGTTGAGGAAGAAGATATATGGGAAAAACCCAATGTAGAAGCAAGAAGATTTTTTGATATGTTAGACGCATCAAATTAACCATTGTACAAATGATGTAGAGATGGTCATTTCACCTTTGTCATCTGCAAGTAGATTTTAAAGAATGTGTGGATGCAATTGTTGATTTTGCGAAATGTATTCTACCTGAGGATAATCTTGCACCTGGTTTATACTACGAAGTTGATAAACTTGTAACTGTCTTGGTTTATTGTATTAGGTGATAGATATATGCATCGATAATTCCATGATTTACTGGAGAGCGGATGAGAACCAAAAAAATGTAAATTTGTTCGGAAACCTCATTACAAGATACGAACGAACGAGTTTATGGGCCATACAAACAGATGTGGTATTTGTTGTTGTGGAAAAAGATGAAGAGGCTGTATAAGTCATAACGCACAGCCGGAGAAATGAGATGGCATGTAGAAAACTCAACATATGGTGAGATTTCACATCATTCAGATGAAGAAGCGAAGAAGCATTTCCAATCAAAATGTACAGAATTTGCGTATGAGAGGAGAAATATCTACCTTGAAGGTCATCCACTTGGTCGAAACCCAGGTAGAAGAATTTCTTGCTTCCCGGCCTTTGTCTGAATATGGTTCCTCAGCTTATAATTTCTTGATCCGAGAGCAAATGAACAACCTCATACTTAGGTAAGTTTTAAATTTAAATTTATTAATTCATTAGCGTTTTAATTAACTTCCTTTCTTTTTTTTCAGGCGGTTCCAAGGAATAAATGTCGTTTGGTTGGGTTAGCTTGTCCATCCAGCATTGCTTCTTCTTCACAAGCTCCGTATACTGATCCCAAGATTGTGAAGCATCTGAGGAGCAAAGATGCGCGGGTTGCAGCTACGGAGACCTAAAATGCTATAATCCTTGGTCAAATGGCAGAAATCCAAGCTCAAATGGCGTCAAACGAGGCTCAAGTGGTAGAAGCTCAGAGGTTAAATAAGATCATGATGGACAAGATGAAACAATTGTTTCCCGTGAGTTTTAGTTTTCTTAGATCTCAAAAGTTTAAATATTGCTTATTATTTAGAAAACTTTTATGCATTATTTCACATTAAAATATATTATTTTAAATTTTATATATATTTTAAAATAAATTAATTTAAATTTAAATTTTAAATAAAATTAATAAATTTTAAATAAAATTAATAAATTTTAAATCAAATTAATAAATTTCTTATATAAAACAATTTTAAACTTTTTCCGATAAATTTCGTGCATTGGTAATTACCGACAAACAATTATAGTTTGCATTTAGTTAAAAATTAAATCATTTAAAATAAAAATCACTCTTCAAAATCAATTAGGATCGTATAGTTAGGAATACAATCAGTAAAAATATTTAATTTACAAAAAAATCAGTAAAAATATTTAATTTATAAAAACAAAATGCAGCAAGTCATAAGAATCAACTATAACGAAGCTAAGATGTACTATTAACTGGAGCATTTTATCCCGAGCATTTGAAATATATTAAAACATGAGCATACTTTTTTCTAATAACTAAAGCATATATTGAGAGATTTGGTTGCATATAGTTAGGAATAAAATCTATAAAAGATTAAGTGGCTCTGATATTAATAAGGAAAATCATATTTGTTAGCAATTTTCCACCAATTTTGCTGTCGAATAAAAATTACCATAAATATCACTTAAATTTAAAAGGCAATATAAAGATAGTGGCATAGTTAAAATTATTGCGATTTAATAAAACCTGTGATAATTTTAAAAAGATTATTCGTTGGGCCTCATTTTTGTCTTCATATGATAGTGGCGATGGACGTTTACTAAGGCCCTCATTTCCATATGGCTTTAAAAAGGGAAAATTTCATTGGTAGAGATAGGGCTGGGCAAATAAACCGAATCAGAAAACTCGAACCGAATCTGATCCGATAAAAATGAATCTGAACCGATTTGAACCCGGTGTAAATACCGAATGGATCTTGTTTTATGGTATTTCGGGTTATGGGTATTATCCGAACCAAACCCAAACCTAAATGAATATCCGATAGAACCCGAAACATTCAAAATTCACAAAAAATAACTTGTACCAAACATGATCTTAATTTCTAATATGTATTCAAAATATATTGAACATCGATCTAAAATAATTATCTATTATATGAAGATTGATGGTTGAAGGTGGCGGTTGAAGGTTGAAGTTTTTAGATTTTGGTTTTGTTTTCATTGAATAATGATTTTTATTTCATGAGAACTTGGTTTTCGTTTTATGCTTTCATTTATTTGGTTTTCTTTCGATCAATAACTATGTTTATCTTTCATTTGATTTTGAATGATCACATTTGATGTTCTTTCTTTTTTTTGAACCGATTTTATTTATGTTTTGGTTACAAAATAGGTACAAATCAAGTATTTTAAAACCGAAGAACCGATTTTACTTATTTTTTGGTTACGAAGTAGATATAAATCAGGTACATTTAAACCTAAGAACCGATTGGGACCCGAACCCGAAAGTACATCGGGTTGTACCGGTTCTTTGAAGATTTACTAACCCCGACCTGAACCCGATAGAACCCGAACCGGTTCCGAACCGGTCCCGAACCGGTCTCGAACCGAATTTTCATATAACCTGAATGGGGCTGATTTTGATAAACCCAAAAAACCGAAATCCGATTGGACTAAACCGAAACCCGATTGGGACCCCGAATGCCCATGCCTAGGTAGAGAAATGTGGATCATGAATAAGACAAATTTCAAAAAAGGCAGTGGCAGTCTTCTGTAAATAATTTAAAAACTCAAAGGCAAAATTCCAGTATAAATTTTGCTTTAATAGTATAGATAGTAGAAAAAATAGGATAAAAGAGATGAAGAAAAAACAATGAGTAAACCTAAAAAAACCCATGTGCCATTTTATATTTTTTTATTGGTTCTAACTATTAAAATTAATAACATAATTAAATAAATTATATATATTAATATAATAAACACAAGAGATTCTTTTAAAGAACCTGTCCACTAAGAGCATCAGCATCAAAGATAGATCACATGCGTTTCTTTACAATAATAAAATAATAGCAATTATTTTTATAATTATTTTAATTATTTTTAAACAACCTAGCCAATAAATGAGTTACATCCGTAGAAACGTTATGTACTGTTGTGGTTAGAATACCTTTAAGAAAAGACGTTACTTTGCAACACTCTTTTTATACTTTTGCTTAATTTATCTATATTATTAAAATTGAAATATCATTTGGTACTCTTTGGAAACATGGATAACAATTAAAACAAGAACTGTTTTGAAACATGAATATCAGATTAACTACTTTTTTAATTTACATATTTAGCTATTGCATTTACAATAATTAAGTACTTCCTTTTTGTATTTTTGTATTTACAGATTCCGCCACTGCATTTAAAATCAATTTAAATTAATTAATTACAATAGTTGTTGTTTTTTTATGGTGAAAATAAAAAAACAAACTGAAATATATAGTATATAACTATATATTATATAAAACATTTTTTAAACCCTATTTAATTTAGTCAATATAAAAATTTCGAAAGTTCTATTTTCAAGAAAAAAATATCATAAAATTAATAATAATTCTTAAAAAACTAATGCAAAAATTGAAAATTTTGGTATGTAGTTTCATTTTAAAATAAATTAACAAATAAACAACAGATCAATATATGAATAGTACAATTACATCAAATTGTATCAAATTATAAAATATTTAATATAATATTATGCACAAATAAAAAATTATTATCAAACATCTATATTATAAAATAATATATTTTATCCTATATGTAAATTACAAAACATACATGAGATATGTTTATAAAACCATCGGTTTATGAATTTATGTTGAACATAAGTTAAATCGGGGCGCAGATCAAACATTTTTATGGGAAGAGACTCACCTTAAAAGATACCAATGCGGTTGCCCTAAAGATTCTCAGAGGCTTGCGCCTTTTTCTCTTAACGATGGGCACGGCCCTGCCACTAAGTCTAAAATGTATAGTCTAAAAAATCTATAGAGCAGACTGATTGTACCAGACACTCACAGGACTACTTGAGAGCTTTCATCAGACATTGTAACTATTTTGTAGATTACCGGAAAGCACTGTTACCCATCGAACCAAACTCTACAAGCACTAGACTGAAATATATTTCTGAAATATTATTACAAACGTATTTCACAGTAAACCGATAAATTTATCTAAAATAAATCTAAAAATGATTTATAAGTAGATAATATTAATTTGCTTTACGAAATTACCTTTTAAAGATTAATGCAATTGACAATTGCAGGAAAAAATATTTAAAATTGTCTTAGTCTGCTTTAGTTCTCATATATCCATGTATTAGCTTCTCTTTCATGTGTGGTCGATACCCCAAATAATTCATGGAATAAAATGAGAAGTTTGAACCAGGCTCTAAAGATGAGAGATATACGTGGTGGCATCACTCTGAAGGATAGGTTTGGACTAATCCACCAATAAGTGCTGCGAGCTGGAGACAGATTAGAATAGAAAATGAAAAAAAAATATCTTAGGTGCATTGAAAAAATGAGAAAAAGTCTCTTTTGTATAAATGAGTCATTTGTTTGTCTCAACAGAAGAAGACATAGATATAAGAGAGAAGAGTGATGAAATAAGAAGAATGAGAATCTTATTTCTTCTATTCCTCTGCAGCATACAGAGCCTTAATCTCCTCTACATCTTCGTAGCTACCAAGAAATATTGGAGAACGCTCATGGATCTTCTCCGGCACAAGGTCTAGCGCCTGCATTATGATATTTCAAGTTATACTACTTGACCCATTAACCGTAACAAACAAAACCATTGAAAGATTGCATTTTAATTTACCCTTTTCTTGCCAGTGAAGGCCTGTCCTCCGGCTTGCTCCATCAAGAACGACATCGGGAAGACTTCATACAGAACACTGTTTACATGTACAAAAACAAGATAGCTTTAAGTTTCTGCGGTGTTTTGCTGTTTTCAAATCATGAAACTTGAAAGCAGAAAGACCTCAAAAATTTTAAGTTTTATTCTAAGCTTACCGCAGTTTCCCATTGGGGCTTTTCTTGTCAGCCGGGTACAAGAAGATTCCTCCATAAAGCAGTGTGCGATGAACATCGGCTACCATACTGAAGAGCCAAATGTGAACATAAGCATATGTAATTTTTTTATGACTGAGGTTTGAAACAGAGAAGGTTTCTCTTCCAATACCTTCCCACATATCTCAGAGACTTAGCGGGAGAACCATCTTTAGGAAACTTGCATTTCTCTACATACTTTGTGGTTGGACCATCCCAGTTCTGAGCATTGCCTTCATTCACTGAATAGATGTTTCCCTTTTTCGGAATCTGTGCACAAGAAGAGCTGAGGCATTCATAACAGACGTAAAAGAGAAAGAATCATGTTTATTGGTACCTTAATGTCCGGGTGAGTTAATATGAACTCTCCTAGAGATGGGTCCAGGGTAAATCCATTGACACCGGTTCCAGTGCTCAACACAAGCTGAGAACGCCAAAGTTATAAAAACCAGAAACAAACTACTAATCAGACTGATTTTGAAATTTCATTTTTTCAGTACCATGCAGGAGCTTCCGTACATACAGTAACCCGCTGCAACCATTTCATTCCCAGGTTTCAAGACATCTTCAGTAGTTGGCTCATCATTGTGGCTCATTGTGTAAATCCCAAAGATCTACACACGAAAGCAAAAATTCAAAGAAAAGAAAAAACTTTGACATAATATAATAATACTCTTGGGAAAGTTGGGTGAGAGAAACATACGGTTCCAATGGAGACACCACAGTCGATGTTTGAGGATCCATCAAGTGGATCAAAAACAACACAGTACCTATTCATACATCGAATAATGTCAATGCCAATAATTACCAATACAAGAAAAAACAAAAAAAGCATTTCCATCACCAAACATACTTTCCACGCTTGGATGACTCCACTAACGTAGCTTCCTCATCTTCTTCTGAGACAAGAACAGACTGCCAAAAAAGGGTTTCAATTGCCATAAAACAGTTAGAAGATACAAAACCAACTATTATGCTGAATTTCAAAAAAAAAAAAGAAAAGGCTATGTTTAAACTTACGGTTCTGCCACTGCTAACCAAAGCTTTGACAAAGACATCGTTGGAGAGCACATCGAGTTTCTTTTGCTCTTCACCCTATTACACAATTGTAAAATCTTAGACACAATAAAAAGAAAGGTTTAAATTAGACAAAGACATAAAACCTGCCTGGATATTTGTTTCCCCAGCAAGTCCAATAAGCTTGGCCAAACCAGCCTGCACACCAAATAAAGTTATGACTTTGACCCTAAGAAGAAGATCAATGGAGACATCTAAAGTGGATTCCAGATCATCATCAAAGCTCAAAACCAAATCGAAAGCGACAATCGAAATGTTACCTTGTTGACAGCACTGCAGACGAATTTGCATCCCAAAACGATGTTGCTTAGCAAAATGGTGAAATCCCCACGAGACTCTGGGTACTTTGATTGCTCATTCAGCACGAACCTCGTGATGGTCATCAAATCCGTACGGTATGCATCTGCTTCGTGATCCATCTTTGATCCTCTCCCTTTCTCTCTCTCTCTCGTCTACGCCACCAAATGCCTTTTTAAATCAGATGTTTTAGAGATTGCCTTATTTTTTTTGTGTGTTGCAGGTTTCGAGGAAGATGATTAGATAAAGACGCGATCGGTGATAAATCCAACGAACGTGCCAATCCAAGGAGAGACTTACTAGATCGGATTGACACGTGGCTGTGACAGGTTTGGCCGTCTTTTCGTGGGGATAACGATAAAGAAGGAACCTTGTCCTCGTATGTTCTGATGCAATCGCCTCATCGTCGAGAAATCTTTCTCCAATGCCCCCTAGATGTAAAATTTAAAGCCAGCATATCCCAGTTATAACTCTATTTTCATTTACAATTATTTTTAAATCGAGAAATGAGTAAAGTATTAAGAAACCTTCGCAAGTAACGATAATTACAAGGCAAACTAGGGTCAAACCCATCTCAACCCATCCACCTAGTGATCCATCGGATTTTCACGGAAAACCCTAAAATCAAACGCGATTTGTAATCGTTTGCCACACCTCAAAACATTCTCCTTTTTTCTTCTAAATCTTCTCCAAAATATCTGCTCCTATTTCGTCATCTCTTGTCGCGAAACTCAGACAGCTAAAGACGCTTATTCGGAGCAAACTAACCACTTTAACCACAACCATCGAGAGGTAAGGTTCTTGACTCTTTCGATTTAGGTTTCTCCTTGAGAGATTAAGGCATTGGGGACGATTCTTCTTTCTCCTTTCCGTAAAGTCGCGACCTCACATTTATAGTCGATTCGGTCTCATTCCGACTCGTATCTCACTCGTGTTTGTCTCTATCGAATTGTTGTGGTCTCATTCTGTCATTCTAGTTGTAGGAAGTGAAAATGGCGAAGATACGATGGACTAGGAAGAAGAGAACGAAACAACTGAAGGACATAACTTCTCCAGTAAAAGAAGTTCCAGAGGTTGAGGTTGAGATTCCGAAGTCAATTGAGAAAGAGAACGAGGACGAGGCGAACTCTGCTGAAGATGAGGCGAAGGAGAACGAAGACGAGGTGAAGGAGAACGAGGTGAACTCTGATGCAGATGAGGAGAACGAGAACAAGGTGAACCCTGTTGAAAATGAAGAGAACGAGCAGGAGGCGAACTCGGTTGATAATGAAGTAGTAGAAAATGAAGACGACGCAGTAGAAGAGGAAGAGAGCTCAAAGGAAGAAGAGGCAAATGTGGATGAAAATGAAGTAGAAGAGAATGAGGAGAACTCAGGAGAAGAGGAAGAGGAGACGAATTCAGGTGAACATGAAGTAGAAGAAGAAGAACATGAAAACATCAACTCTGAGAATAATCCTCCTGTTGAAGATGTGTAGACCAATGAAGAAGGAGAAAGAGAAGAAGGAAGTACCGGTCGAACTTCAAACGAGGAAAGTGTTAGTATTTCTATCTCTGTCTCATAGTTTGACAAAATAGTTTGGTAGAACTAAGGATAACTGGTTTATTTGTGATAGTAAGAAATGATAATGTTTGATCTTATTTAGAAATCATTGTGTTACTGATGTGTTTGATGGTTTCGGGTAGAAGTATTTTAAATTAGAGAGGCTATTATCTTGTACTACTGGTATAGCTTAGTATAACTTGGTGCAACCTAGTATAACTAATTTCAATTGTTACTTGTTTGTTTGTAGGATTCCGTCGATGTGGCGCTAAAACCATTGGGCATGTACTTCCCACCGTCTGAGTATAGGAAGAAGATCAAGATATCTACTAGGTGTTTTATTACTGATGTAATGGATACCCTAAAAGAACTAGACCCTCCGATGACTACGGCGGAGAAGAGTTGGTTTGAGAATCATCTGCAGTTCAAACACATATTCCACATGCCACAGGCTGGAAACCACAAGGTTATGGGCATGTGGATACTCCTCCTCCGAACCGCACACATTACAAAGGAAAAAGAGGCATGGTTTGTCGTGAATGGATGTCCCATTCGCTATGGTATTAGAGAACATGCTTTGATATCTGGATTGAACTGTCGAAACTATCCATTGAACTACAAGGTAACCAGAGGCACGAAGTTTGTGAGGAAATGTTTTGGCGGTGGAATAATAAGATATCAAGACATGAAAGCAAAAGTTCTTGAGGGAATGGAACCTTCTCATGATAGGTTGAGGCTGTTGGTCTTGTATTTCCTATCGAGTGTTATTTGTGGGCAGACAAAGACCGGTAAGGACGCCCCTTCCGTGGAGCCATTCTTGCTGAGAGCAGTTGATGATCTCAACTTATGTAAAACGTTCCCTTGGGGTAGATTATCCTTTGATTACATGTTGAAGGAGATTTCACACACCATGAGTCATTTTAAAGGGGAGGTGAAAGAAGGTGTGATATTCCGGGTTTTTGTATTCCAATGGAGGTTAGTCTCTTAAGTAATATATGACTTGTACTTTAATGTTGATCGAAATTGTGATATTGACACTGCCTGAGATTTTTTTACATGTGTAGCTCCTAGCATTTGAGGCCATTACGAAATTGGGGAACAAATTCCGAGAGACCGCTGAAGACGTAGATCCAACATGTCCAACGATGTGCCAAACGAAGTTTAAGAGAAGTTAAATGAAGGGATTTCCCCTATCGAAAATAAATAAAGAACTTGGTGATACTAAGGTTAGTTGTCCCTTTTATCTGAATATTTTACACTACATGTTATGGTAATCTTAATAAAGCGTTGGCACTGTAGGAAATTGAGAACATCTTGTCTGTTTCCGAAGAGGAACAAATTCTACTAGCTCGGATAACAAAACCAGAGGATATCAGTGATAATGATGACTTGATTGTCGAGAGTTGGATGAAGAGGCTGGCTCGTGGATATGTTGAAAGGTTTGAAGATATGTTTGAGGAGGATGTGGCTGCCCGACAAGCCCCTCCCCCTCAAAATGGTGGAAACGAGACAGGAGCCACCACCAATGAAGCAGAAGAGAACACGGTGAAGATAAATGAACTGTTAGACGTCTTTAACAGCTTCAAAGAAGATATGGGAGAGCGGATGAAGAGGGTTGAGGAAAAGGTGGGAGAGTTTGACCTAAGACTCGCTGCCTCAGAAGATTATGTTCAAGAGCAGATTGTGGCTATGTATGCGGCTAGGGAGGAAGACGACAACTCGCAGAGGCCAAAGAAGAGACCAAAGAGGGACTGATGTATTGCATTTGGTGTTTGTTCTAAAACTTATGTTGCTTTCGGGTTTGTACTAAAACTTAAACCTATGTTGCTTTTGTTTTGTACTAAAACTTAAACCTATTGTTGCTTTTGGTTTGTATTGTTGCTATTTGATTTGTACTATAACTTCTGATGCTTTTGGTGTAGTAGGTGGAAGTAGTATAACTATGGAAAACTGGTAAAACTATGTCAAATTAGTATAACTAGGTGTCAGGAAAACAAGTAAATGCTCTCTCTCTCTCTCTCTTCTTACGTGTGTAATAAATAAGAGTAGAGACGATCTCGTTCTTCTATCTTCTTAACCTTTTCCACATCCTCTCTCTGTTATATCAGATCTCATTTCTTCATTTCTTCATGCCTTTCTTCTTTTGTGAAAACTAAAAAGTGAAGATGGAAGTGGGTTCAGGATCGTCAAGGAGGAGCCGAAATTCGGGTCGGAGACTGTGTTTCTGTGGCTTACCGGTGACGGTAGCACAAGCTTAGACTGACAAAAACCCCGGGCGGCGATTTTATGGCTGTCAACGTTATAAGGTAATGAAAATTGAACTTCTTTTTAACTAGAACCTCACTAGAACTTCATATGTGAAATATATATGTAAAATGGAATTTGGATCTTGTGGCAGCTTGGAGACCATTGCAAGTACTTCTCTTGTTATGATGAAGAGGAAGGTACAAAATGGCAAAAAAGAGCTTTGCTTGAAGCCCGTGATGAAATCCGAGAGAAGGATAGAGTGACTGAGCAGTTACAGAAGACCATTTCACAAATGAGAAGCGACTTGGCCAATAAGCAAAATGTGACAGAGGATGACGAAAATGAAATTGTTAGAAAGTTTGAAGCATTCTATGTTTAAGTGTTCTGGAGAGCTTCTGTTTTGGGACCTATGTATGATAATTTGCTTAAGTGTTTTGGAACCTATGTATGATATGCCTAAGTGTTTTTGGAACCTATGTATGATATGTTTAAGTGTTTTGGATCGTCTTGGTATTACTACGGGAAACTATGGTATTACTACGGAAAACAAGTATAACAAAGGATAACTAGCAGAATTCTTAAAACATCCATACTTAAATTCTTAAGACACACATCCAATCCTCAAATTCTTCATCTCCCTTTTTTCCTGTTTCTCAACCCATGGATCCATGTCTTGTTTGGAATTGAGAGAATTTGAGGATTATACGACATAAAGATGAGAGAGAAAGGTGATAGAGAGATGAGAGATGTGTAATGAATGAGACGAGACGAGTAGTTGGGAAATATTAACTTTTTCCCCTCGAAAATCCCAAATTGACTTGTGAGTTCTTAGAAAAAGCGCCAAAATTTTGAACTTTTTAGGGAAACCCGCCTAAAACATTCAAGTAGTTGTCCCCAAAATAATAGTTGTACAGATATTACAAATAGTTGTACTTTCGTTGACTTTCAATTATTTTAGTATTACGTGTAATTATAGTTTGTTTTTTTAGTTCTACAATGAAATATAAGATTTCACAATATGATTATTGGTGTTTTACGTAATGAAACTGTCTATAAAAGTTGTTTATCTAAATCTAATATTGAGTAGTCACATATCCAGCTAAGTAACTATAAAAGTGTATGTAGTGTGTTGGGTTGTTCTTTTGATAGTAGAGTAAAACATTTTCTTTTTCTGTTGAATATAACATTTTTATTATGTGACAAATCTAAAGATTAGATTTGTTATTTTGATGTAACATTGTATAATTCAAACATTTCGATTTCCAAATTAAATTTCAGATAGTCATACTAGTATTACACAAACAGAATAACGGTTCTCCATAGTTGTACAAATAAAATAGAGTAAAATTCAAACATTTTGATTTCCAAATAGCAAACAAAGCCACATTTTGATTTCCAAATAGCAACCATTGTAGGCTTTGTCTTGGATGCCTTTTATTTTGCGTCCTTAGCCGGCGTTCCCCAGCTGATGGAAACCTTTTCACTTTCTTTCTTCCCCTCTTCTCGACGCGCTTTGGAGCTATGATCTTCATTTCTTTGATGTAATCTGGGACATCCCATTGACTCCTATCATGAACCACATAAATAAACCTGTAATATGCCAATGCCCATAGTTCTGTCCAATAGTATTTAGAGATCAAATCTCAAACTCGAAAACAGGACCACTATCATGGGTGTTCTTGTAAAAAATATAAGCCGCTATTCCGTGGTGACAAGGATACTTTTCAATATCAAAGAACCGGCAACTGCATCTTTTTTCAAGTAAATTCACCGAATACGGCTTCCCATCAGTTCCGACGACACTGTACTCAAGGTTGAAAGAGTTTATCTCTGAGACAATTAATTTCCTGGCAACCGACCATGTGTCATGCACAAGTTTTCCACAAGAGGCACTAGTTTCCGCTCACTGGATCCTCTGACGGTTTCTTTCCTATGTTCATTAAACCAATCAGCTGTTTTTTTAATGATAGTTTCCACCAAGGGTATTAAAGAGTACTTCCTCGCATCCTTGAACACGCTATTCATCGACTCCACAACGTTGCTTGTGTCGATGTTGTATCTATCTCCCATAAACCAACACCTCGTCCACTTTTCTTTCTCACTACTTTCCTCCAAATACTTGGCATTAGATGGATAACGATTCTTGAAAGCAGAATATTCAGCATCGAATTCAGGCACTGTGTAAATCCGAGCAATGTCCATAAATTTCCATTGAACAATTTCTTTGTTGACGTTACTTACATGACCTTTCACATTTTGAGCCAAATGCCATATACAATGCGCATGATGAGCCTTCGGAAATACATTAGCTATGGCATTGATGAGGCTTCCATTTTTGTACTCATAAACACCAACTCCGATGAATCTGGCACAACCGTTTTGAACATCTCGAAAAACCAACTCTAGCTGTCCTTATTCTCACCATCTAGCACACCAAAAGCTAAAGGATAGTGGTGCCGATTAGGATCATGAGCCGTTGCAAAAACGAGAGCACCACCATATCCATTTTTCAGAAAAGTAGCATCCACGGTTACAACTTTCCTCATCACTTTAAAACCTTCTATGCTAGCTCCCAGCGCGATGAACAAGTACTTGAATCTGTCCGAATCATCTAACTTCACACTCGTGATTGTATGATGATTGATCTTCTCTAACATGTACAAATAAGAATACAACATCTGATAACTTTCTTCAGGAGTCCCACGCAACATGCTCACAGCTTCGATTTTACCTCTCAAAGCAGTGGAGTATGATATATTGACACCCAATTTTGTCAACACAAGAGCCTTGATACTGCTAGGAGGAGGAGTTTCCATTTGGCCTGGATAATCATCATGCAGTAGAGATGCAACTAGCTGTGGCGTGCCTTTCCTCTTTGAGTTGCAATTACTCTGACTTCCATGCGAGCATGTATGCATCTTGTTGTACGTTCTAATAGAGAACATGTTGGAGTCTTTACTCTTCGCAGCCCACCGTCCCCATTTACATCCTTCCTTAGGACATTTTAGCACTAATCACTCCTTATCGGATTTGACCACATTAAACCCAAAGTTTTCTTACATGCGCCTCTATCCACCACTTCTTGCACTACCTTTTTGCTAGCAAACTCTTGTTGTATTTTCAAACCCAGACCGTCTTCCCATTCCTCCATAAACTGCACCTGTTTGGCAACATGTGGAACATCTACATATCTGTCTCGCATTTCTGTGTCTTGCCTACCATTATCCCCATTGCCATCAACATTGGAATCCACATTGTCATCAACATTTGAATCCACATTTACTTCTTCATCACCTTTTTCAGACACCTCCTCAATCGCCACAATCCCCCCCTCGGGTTGTTTATCAAATTGATTGTCACCACCATATAAAGTTATGGCTTTATCTCCAATTTCATCATCATTCGAATGCCACACTTCATAGTTCATACCTAAAGAACTTCGTTTTCCCGCTCTTGAAAGTTGCTCCGGGAGTTCTGACCTTTTGATGACCTCCACAAACAAAATGCACCTACGGTTCTCTTTATCAAGGGACAAAAGATCACCACACAGATCCTCATCATCACAAATGGCACATTTTTCGTCTCACCCAACCAGCAGTGGAGGGTAACTCAATTTCAATTTCACATTACTTTCACTGACCCCGAGCTTTTCGTATACGCGTGCTTCTACCATTGAAAGACTTATCTCCTCTGTATCATGCTTCAACACCAAACAATACATGTTACCTTTGCATTTGAAGTGTATGATGACGTTTTTGCTCATTGGAACCTGCCAAAACCATTCAATACCATCCATTATACACTGACAAATCATCCCAACAAAATTAATTCGTATGCGGAAACTCTTAAAAAATTACCCCCCCTAGTATTACTAGTTCTACATTTATCAGTAATACTAGTTTTGCTAGTTCTCCTGCCGTATCCATTTTGATATTGAAATCTACATTCAATTCACTACAAATCAAACAATGCAACCATTGTCCTATTCAATTGAAGTCATAATGGACTCGAAGACCAAGCTGCAACATCTAAATCCATTCCAATCTGCTTTGCGACCGTAAAACATACCCGTTTTCAACCTCCTGGTGGAGGATACACCAGCGATGGACATGGGATACGATTGGGTCTTTTACAGTGGCGGAAGACGACGCAAGACCGAGCCGGAATAGTAGATTTCGCGGAGACGCGTCGTCTGGTTCGCTTTTCACTACCAAAGGCGAAATCGTAAATCTCCAAACCGCAACCTACACACAAACGCTCTCACGCTTTTACTTTCTTATTTTTATTTACTTTTATTTTCCTTATATCTGAGGCTAATGTTGTAATTGCAGGTGCTTTAATGAATATGAGGGATATGAAGATTTGTGAGGGATATAAGTGATTTAAAATTTTGGTATAAGGGCTATAGAGATGAATCCTCCTCATCGTCTCGCCCTCCCACGATTAACATTATTATAAAGTTTTGGCTTCTTTCCTTTTTTTTTCCCTTTCTAAAATGGTTTTGGTGGATAGATAAATGTTTAATCTGAATCCAGCGCGTACACTAGATGTGAATTGGATGATGAATTATTTGAAAATTTATTGATTGATCGAAGAAGGAGCTAGGAACTGGGCAAGAACAAATAAGCTATGTAAATCTAGCTTTTAGGCTGATATCCGTGAAATCGTATGTCCTTTTTTCGATATAGATTTTTTTCTTTTATAGCTGACATATTTCTTTTTTCCTCTAAGTTGGCATAGTCCTTTGATCGTCTTAGACCGAATTCAGTTTACTTGATGGATTTTGTTCAAACAATGTAATCTGTTACCAACAAATAAGCCCCCATTCATTGTGAGAGATGAAACCGACCTTGATGAATTACAAGGATATCTTAAAAGTAAAGAACTAGACACTTGTCTTTCAAATGTTGTCGAGTTTCCATATCTGCAGTTCCAAAGGCCTTTAAATGGTTTGCTGCTAACAATTCATCAAAATCTCGGTTCTTTATGAGCATATCAAAATTTATGCCATTAAACTGGATCCTAGTTCCATCGTCCCTAGAAGTGTCAGCATTGTGGCGCCGCTAGAATTGAAGACATAACTGTTAGGATAATTTATGTAGGCTATTTGTCATATTACGGAACAAGAAGTAAGCAGTACAAGACAAGATTCAAGAATCAAATATAGTTTTTATTGATCACTAGAGCTGGGACTACAACGTATTAGTTTAGGAACTCTAATTCTAGCCGTCTAACTCGACACTAAGTCTAAAAAGTCAACTTTTTGTTTTAGGGTTTGAGTCCCCCTTGTGTATTATGCAGAAGTTGATGAATGCTTTGATTTAAAAAGTTTCTTATTCTAAATTTAAACTCATATTAGAAGGATACTAACCGATTCTATGTCGACTGTGTCTTGCCAACGGTCTTACTGCCTTTCTTTTGGACTTGCTGCCTAGAAAATCTACAGTGAGAGTGTATCTAAAGAAAGGTGAAGATCTATCTAGATGGGTTTAAACCAGATTGAATTCACAGAAATCTTGTTTTGAAACCTTTAAAACAAATTGCATCGGGTTTGAAAATTATTCATATAAGTTTTTACAAATTTTGCCTCTGATACAACTTACTTTATTGATCTTATTACTGTTGTATTAATAACTTGTATAATTGTAACTTTGATATATTATAAACTTGAAAATGAAATTGTAAACAATATATGATTAAAGACTTGATTTATTGATTTTGAATTAAAATATAAAGTTTGATATGAGACAAAAAAAAATTAAAAACTTGAAATCTGAGCTTAGAGAGTTTAGAGAGAACACCCGAGAGTGAAAATCGTGTGTCCCTCTTTTCATTGATAATGGGGGTGTTCACAGTAGAAGTTTCTTGAATAGTATCTTGATACGTGTTTTCTTCTTAATGATGCCGATACATGTCATCTTTTAAGTGGTGTCGACACTTTGAGATTTTGGTTGATGGAAAATTTTGTTATTTTATTGCAGAAGTCTTTGTGTGGGCTCCATCGGTCTACCATCATGATTGTTAAGTAGTTTTTTCGTAATTATATAGATTTATTTTGCAGATACAAACAATAATATACACATGATGGCTTATGTGGATTTATTAGAAGAGAACACATTCACCTTTAAATATATAGTCATATCAATATTTATGCCATTAAACTGGATCCTAGTTACATTGTCCCTAGAAGCGTTAGCATCGTGGCGCCGCTAGAATTGAAGACATAACTGTTAGGGTAATTTATGTAGGCTATTTGTCATATTACGGAACAAGAAGTAAGCAGTATAAGATAAGATTCAAGAATCAAATGTAGTTTTTATTGATCACAAGAGCTGGGACTACAACATATTATTTTAGGAACTCTAATTCTAGCCATCTAACTCGACACTAAGTCTAAATAATCGATATTTTGTTTTAGGGCTTGAGACCCCCTTGTGTATTATGAAGAAGTTGATACATGCTTTGATTTAAAAAAAGTTCCGTATTCTAAATTTAAAATCATATTAGAAGGGTACTAACCGATTCTATGTCGACTGTAGCTTGCCAACGGTCTTACTGCCTTTCTTTTGGACTTGCTGCCTAGAAAATCTACAGTGAGAGTGTATCTAAAGAAGGGTAAATATCTATCTAGATGGGTTTAAACTAGATTGAATTCACAGAAATCTTGTTTTGAAACCTTTAAAACAAATTGCATCGGGTTTTAAAATTGTTCATAAATGTTTTTACAAATTTGAATAATCATTTGGCCTCTGATACCACTTATTTTTTTTTATCTTATTATTGTTGTATTAATAACTTGTATAATTGTAACTTTGATTTATTATAAACTTGAAAATGAATTGTAAACAATATATGATTAAAGACTTGATTTATTAATTTTGTATTAAAATATAAAGTTTGATATGAGACAAAAAAATTTAAAAACTTGAAATCTGAGCTTGGAGAGTTTAGAGAGAACACTAGAGAGTGAAAATGGCTTGTCCCTATTTCCATAGATAATGGGGATGTTTATAGTAGAAGTGTTTTGAATATTGTCTTGATACGTATTTTCTTCTGAATGATGCTGATACATGTCATCTTTTAAGCGATGTCAACACTTTGAGTGATTGGTTGATGAATTTTTTTGTTATTTTATTGTAAAAGTTTTTGTGTGGGCTCCATCTGTCGACCATCATGATTGTTAAGTAGTGTCTCGTAATTATATATATATTTTTGTATTATTTTGCTGATACAAACAATAATATACACATGATTGCTTAGTGGATTTATTCGTAATAGAACACATTCACCTTTAAATAATAAATATATAGTCATATAGATATCATGTTTGAAAAATATATTATTAATTATAATTTCAGGTGTTAAAAAAATACTATAATTTTGGATAAAATGACATTCATTTACGAATCTTTCTTGTAAGCAAAATTTTTTTTTTTTTTTTTTTTTTTCAACAAGACATTCACAGATTCATATTGACTCTGTAAACCAAAACGGTAACTCCGCATCCATGTGAACGACGAAAGACGGTTGTTTCCTAGCACTGCGTGCTAAGCTATCCCCCCGTTGGTTCTCCGTTCGAGGTACATGAACGATGTCTGAGTTGAGGAAGCTTCCTTGTAAAAACTTGATATCTTTCAGATAACTTTCAAATGCTGGCCATTCTTCTGGTTCCGAAACCATCTTCACCAATTGAGAACAATCCGTGGCAAACGTAACCTGAAACTGTCTTAAATTCTTCACACATTCCATTACCCAAATCAAGGCCTCCACCTCCGAATGAAGAGGTGAAAGACATGCCCTTACATTCCTTGCCCCTAATAAACCATCAAAACCCGGTAGGGTACTATACCAGCTTTGTCCTGAAAATAGTTCCTTATCTTTCCATGAACCATCTATAAAGCACCAACGTCCTGACGTTACTAATGGGATTCTGGTCTGCACCTGAAGTTCCTTCTTTTGATCAGTGAGTATATGTGCCTCAGCCCAAAGTGTTGATTCCAATTCTGTTAATTTAAGTGTTTCCGTTGGGTCAGTATCCAGATTACTAAATA
>NC_027755.1:5858882-5862653 GCF_000695525.1 Brassica oleracea var. oleracea
ATGATCCATATTACCAAAAAAAGACCTTGTAGGAAAAAAATTGGGATTCGATGGTATTTTAGATAATGCCCACACTTGACGTGCTGGGGGACATTCAAAAAACACATGGTTTATTGATTCCTCCGGGTCTCCACATCGAGCACAACATATGTCCCATTGTATTCCTCTCGCTTTGAGGTTTTTCATTACCGCTATACTACCTGAAAGGAGTTGCCATAAAAAAATGCTTAATCTTCGGCGGACACCGCACTTCCCAACAGAAAGCTTTAAGTAAATCCACTGTAGGCCCAATAAATTCTGGTGGTTTTTCCTTATCATGATATACCCGTTCCACTTGATACCCTGATTTAACCGAATATTTCCCACTGTTAGTGAAATGCCTTCCATTCCTATCTTCCATCTGATGTTTGCTTAATGAGATACTTTCAATGATTTTTACATCATGAGGATCCACTAAAGCCCTAATTGTCTGAAGGTTCCAAGTTCGGGATTCCGAGTTGATGAGGGAATCTACTGTGAGATCCGGGTAACTGTGTTGAAGGTTTTTGTTTGCTGGTCTCGGGCGAGTGGCTGGGATCCAAGGATCATTCCATACCGAAATAGATGATCCTGTTCCCACCCTTTTAATTAGTCCTTTACAAACCAAAGATCTAGCAGATATAATACTCCTCCAGCAATATGACGGGAATAAGAGTGGATCGGTTCTAGGGGTGAAGCATTCCTATAGTACCGTCCTTTGAAAACTCTAGCAAAAAGAGTATTTGGCTTTTCGATCATTCTCCACAGTTGCTTTCCAAGCATCGCCGTGTTAAAATCCATAAGATCCTTAAAACCTACTCCACCATTGTCTTTAGGCACACATAACTTATCCCATGATTTCCAATGCATGCCTTTTGTGCTCCCTCCTGGGCTCCACCAAAACTGAGCTACTGCACTCGTTAACTTCTTTACTGTAGCTTTTGGTAATCGATAAACAGACATCACATGGTTTGGCAGGGCCATGACCACCGATTTAATAATCACTTCTTTTCCTCCTCTAGTAAAGAATCTAAAAGTCCATCCATTAACCCTATTATTCAAGCGATCTTGAACAAAACCAAACACTTGTACCTTAGATCCCCCAAGGCTTTCCGGCAACCCTAATCATTCCTTCTAGATTCTGAATACCCAAAATATCTCTCAATTCTTGGCGACTGGATTCTTCGATCTTATGTCCAAATTGAATTGAGGATTTCTGGAAATTAATTTGCTGCCCTGAAACAGCCTCGTATTCCTTTAAAATCCTGAGAATGGTTTGACACTCTTCCTTGTTTGCCTTACAAAAGAAAAGACTATCATCGGCAAATAGCAAATGAGAGATTGCTGGGCAAACTCTTGCTACCTTCATACCGGTTAATTGTTTCACTCTCTCCGCCTTCTTGATATTCATAATTAAAGCCTCAGTACACATAATAAATAAATAAGGAGACAAAGGGTCCCCTTGACGTAAGCCCCGCTGGGGAATTATAAGGCCTCGCGGCTGACCATTGAGAACGACCCTATATTGAACCGAAGATATACATTCCAGCATTAAGTTGATCCAATGAGGATCAAAACCCATTTTATGAAGAAGAGCCTCAATAAAACTCCACTCGATCCTATCATACGCCTTTCTCATATCCGTTTTTATAGCCATAAACTTATTTTGACATGACTTATTGGCTCTCAGTCCATGAAACATTTCCTGTGCAATAAGAATATTATCCGATATTAACCTTCCTTCCACAAAAGCCGATTGTGTCTCCGATATTAGTTGTGGGAGCCAAATTTTCAGTCGTTAACACAGAACTTTCGAAATAATCTTGTAACCCACATTACATAGACTTATCGGTCTCAGTTCTGTCATCCTTGTAGGCCTCTCTATTTTCGGAATCATACAAATATTCGTAATATTTAACCGCGGATCCATATCTCCTGAAACCAAAAAATTATTCACCATCTCAACCACATCCTTCTTAATAACATGCCAGGAATGCTGAAAAAAAAGGGCTGTCATTCCATCCGGACCTGGCGCTTTCTCCGGGTGCATCATAAATAAAGCTTGTCGGACCTCATCCTCTGTTGCTATTCTCAATAATATTTGATTCATTTGGGGGGAAATAGACGGTACTATCTCTTCCAAAAAACTATCAAACTCCGTTGGAGTGGTAGAACTAAACAGACCTTCAAAATAATCAACCGCCACCTTCTCAATTCCATTCTCCTCAGTTATCTAGTTACCATTTCATCATGGAGACCCACAATTTTATTGCGGACCCTATGCTGCTTTGTTAGAGCATGGTAGAACTTGGTATTAAGATCTCCAGATGAGTGCCACATATTCCGACTTTTCTGATGCCAATATTCCTCCTCATCCTTATAAGCCTCTTGTAACTTCCTGGAAACTTTAAGAATCTCTTCTTGTGATCTATTGTCATCTGTTTGAACTTCCTTCAGTGCATGTTTAAGATCTTTAATTTTGTCCTTCCTATATGGCTGATTATCTTTCCGCCATGAGGAAATTTCATGGCGACAATTATTAATTTTTGTAACAAAGTCCTCAATTTGTCCTCCCTGGTTTTCTGTCCAGCCTGTCACAATTGATTCCATAAGGTCCTCTTGTCCGATCCATCTCTTATCAAACCTGAACTGTCCCTTTTTTTTCCTGGAAAAATTATCCTCCAAAATAACGACCACAGGACGATGGTCAGAGCCCACTAACCTCAAATATTCTGTGTAGAAACATGGGAAAAGCGTATGCCATTCCTCATTTGCTAAGGCCCGATCCAGTCAACATCTGACCGTCACTGCACCTTTTCCTTTGCCTCTCCTTCCTTGCCATGAAAATTTATTACCTCGAGCCGGGAATTCTAGTAGTCCACTATTCTGTATCATATTGTTAAAAGGGATGAATGAAGTTGCGCATCTTAGGTATCCCCCATCCTTCTCATGATTCCCAGTGATCTCATTTAGATCTCCAATAATAAACCAAGGTTCAGATCGTGATAATCCGTACCAAGTTAGTCTCTCCCATACCTGTTCTCTTAACTTTTGTACCGGTTCCCCATAGACAAAAGTAAGAAAAACTTGTTTTCCTTTTACCACCGCTTCAATGTCTATCATTCTGTTGCTAGAATATAAAATTTTAACTTGATACTCATTGTTATAAAAGAGGGCTAAACCACCGCTTCTCCCATTTGGATCCATCGTAACCAGACTATCATAGCCAAAATGCGTTTGAAATCTTTGTACGAAATCAAAATCCTGTTTCGTTTCAGACAAAAATAGAAATTCTGATTTGTGTTGGTGCCATATCTCCCGAAGATAACTTATGGTCCAATGACTTATGAGTCCTCTACAATTCCAGCTTAATATTTTCATATATAACAATATTTATATTGCTCTTTAAATCCAGAAAGTACAGGTTTAAAGATACCCGATAATGTTTTAACCTCCAGATTCCATAGCCACCATAATAGAACTATATTTGAATACTCATCAAACAAATATATAACAAACGGACGCCATCTTAGTTCAATATCCTTATGATAATCATTATACCAAATTTTTCCAAACAATCGCCATACTCGAGTCGAGGCCCAAATGACCATCCTTTTGTTTAACATTAAACTCCAAAACCCCCCATAGGAGACCAAAGAGAAAACTTGTTACTATAAGAAATAAACGAGCCCACTCACTATATAATACCATACACAATTTATTTTTCATAGGGGGTGATTGATTGGTTGGACG
>NC_027755.1:5866920-5868250 GCF_000695525.1 Brassica oleracea var. oleracea
TATACCAATTTTTTCCAAACAATTCCCATACTCGAGTCGAGGCCCAAATGACCATCCTTTTTTTTAACATTAAACTCCAAAGGAAACCAAAGAGAAAATTTGTTACTATTAAAAATAAACGAGCCCACTCACTAAATAATACCATACAAAATTTATTTTTTATAGACTTGGGCTTAATGATAACCAAGAATCCAGGCCCACCAGTGTAAATATACTTTCCTCCCATTTCATCAAACCAGCACCAAACCTCAAAACCTTCCCGCTCCACCATACCATCAACCATTAAACCCATAACGATTCCATGAATTATGATTAAATCATTGTATAACCATAAGAGTACTGTTTTCTGGAAAGGAAAACAGAACCTATAATTTATCATACTGACCCGCGGAACCATATCAAACCCCACCATTAAAAAAATTGGATCAAATACAAATAGCTGCAGGTCATCACATCGTAGTGATTCAAGCACATGATCAGCTCCTATAATGTGGCACCAATAAACAACTAGTGGAACAATAAAGCGACCCAAATCTGTCCAGTTATAACCAATAACAATACACTTGTACCCATTTACTAGCCCAAGTTCAGAGCCAATCATCCTGTTAACTCTTTTTCCATCACTGAATCTGTTTCCTTTATCCAAAAAATCACAAACGTGGCTAGTATAAGTTTCACCCATGATAAGCAAATTATAGAGAAGAGTAAATAAGATTTCACAGCCATTCTTGGAACAACTCTATCATCGACCTGTACCCCCTTTAAAAGACATCTCATAGTCTTTTCCATATCTGTATCTCTTCTCTGTAACTGGTTTGATGGGACCAAATTAAGAGTTTGCAGTGCTGTAAATAGGACAGGAAAATAGATCCAGCATCTCAGAGAACTCCAGTTGTCCCACTTATTTCCAGTCCTCCCAATTTGTCTCCAACATATGACCAAACACCAATATAAGCCTATACGACACACTACAAGAAAACAGGGGGATTCTGATGGCCGAAATCGTCGGTAATTCGTCGGAATCGGTCTATTCCGACGAAATTCCGACGAACCCGTCCGTCGGTATCGTTTCGTCGGAAAAAAAACGTTCGTCGGAATTTCGTCAGAAATTCCGACGACTTTCTGACGAATACCAAGAAACGTCATTCTGACGAACTTCCGACGATATTACGATGCGGCTACAGAAGACCGGAGTTCATCGGAAAACTACAATTCCGACGAACGTGGTTCCTCGGTTTATTCCGACGAACTGTAGGCGTCGGAATTTACCGACGGACATCGGTCGTCGGAATATACCGACGAACCACGTTCGTCGGTATATTCCGACGGA
>NC_027755.1:5872613-5921993 GCF_000695525.1 Brassica oleracea var. oleracea
AATTCCGACGACTTAATTTTTTTGGATTTGGTCGGAAATTTGTCAGTATTCCGTCGCAAATGTCCGACGACCTTGGTGTCCGTCGGAAGATCCGTCGGAATTCGGTGTGTTTTCTTGTAGTGACATAAGATGTACCAATGACCATAATGAGTTGTCAAGACTAGAGGCAAGAAAACATAACCAAAAATTCCATTTTTATTCCAATCCATAACCTTGTATGGGTCACCAACCCATATTGAAACCACAGCCAGAAACAAATAATACATAAAGCCAGAACCAAACATGCTCAGAGAGCTTGTTGAATTAATTAAAACAGCCAAACCAACGATCACCCATGTCCTTTCTATCTTGTCTTCTATCTTGAGGTTATCCATAATCTCATTGTCAAATGAAAAAGATCTCGTTTTGATGATAACGAAGATCGTACCTTGATAATCTTTTGATTGATCCTCTTGATTCCGCATCCATTTCGAAGATCCTAATGATAATACGCTCCCTGCACTCCCAGTATTTGCTCCGACCCACAAAATCCTTCGCAAAACCAAAATAACCCTAGTTGCCAGAACTCCATTTCGTCCCAGAATCCTCCCGATTGTTTCATTATAGTAGAGATCTGATCGATTCCGTTTTATCCCTTGAGAACCCGGATCCCATCTTCGAAAGAGCATGAAAACCCTAAAGAGCTATCGCCATTTCAACTTTGAAAATATACAGATATCAAATATATTAGTATAATCAAGTTTATTATTCTTTAGTGAAACATGTTAAAACACAATGTTAGTTTACGATATAAAAATGATAAATCACTTTTATATTCCTTTTAGTTTAAATATAAATAACTTATTAAAATTGTTAATGATATTTTATTCATTTAAAACATATTTATGTGTGTATGTAAGTTACAAAATGATGGGATCTACATAAATGATGAGCCTTCACAAGAATAGAAAACAAAACTAATTATATATATGTAAAATATATTAGAATAATATAATTATTTTTTTTTTATAAAATTTCTTGTTAATTGTTTGTAGTATAAAAAGTGAAAATGACTTCAAATATTCTTGTAATTTTATATTATTAAATCTTGATTTTGTTTGGCACAATCTGAACTATTAAAAATAACAATCATATTTTATATTTATTTGGAACATATTTATGTTTATTTCAGTTTCTAAATTAAAATATTAAACAATGTGGTATAAATAAATATTGTGATTTATCATCACCAAAATGAGAAATGTAATTAGAAGATGATTAGAATGAAATTTAAATGGTTTGTTATATATCTGATCCAAATAATAATAATATAAGAGAAGTGAAACAATTCATAAAATCTTAAAATAAGTGTGATTTGTTAATTTTTGGTGCACCACTTTTATTTGAGTTCATTAGTCATTACAACATCTCTAACTCAACTCCAAAACTCTATTTTAGCGTAATTTTTATACAAAACTTCTTCAACTCAAAACCAAAATAAACAATATTTTAGTGCAACACTATAGTTTTAGATTAAATTTGTGACACTATTCATCACAATAATATTATTCGCTTATTTTATTAAAAATATATAGTTAGCTAGATGAAAAATGAGAAAAATTAAATTAAAAATTAAATTAAAAATTATAATAAATATTATATGTATTCAAATAATTTATTTTAATCTCTTATTTAAATATTACTATATATTGAATTAGTAGGCATTTGATATAGATTTTTATTGTAATCTATTTTTATGTAGTATAATTATATAATAAATATTATTTATATTTTATTTACTAAAAAATAACAATACTTGTAATTTAATAAAATAATAATATAAAAAAATAGTGTGAAGTTTAATGTTGTGGTTGGAGAAGAAAACAGTTTGAGAAACAGTTGGATATCATTTTTAAAAAACACACAATAAAAAAATATTTTAACATTTTGATTTAGGTTTAGTGATTAGTATTTAGGGGGTGAGATTGGATTTATAAACTTCTATTATTTTTATACATTTATAAATAAAATAACTTTTAGTTTTATCTTTTTCATAATAAACTTAATGTATTTATGAAAATAGTTATTATTTAATGTTAAATTAGAAAACTGTATCAAATTTGCAGTAAAGTTAGAAAATTGTATCAAATTTGCGGTAAAGTTAGAATTTCCCCTAAAATTCTTTAGTGCTGATATTATTCTAAAATTGTGTAATTTTGACATGAAAATAGTACTATGGGTTGGAGATTTCCTTGAGAAATTACACATCTTAGTATATATAATTCTTTACCCATTTTGACTTACAAAAAGTATTGTACAATTTAGAAAATATACAAAATGTTTTCATCAAACTTTTTATTTCTATTTTTAATTCTTATTGAAACGCCAGAATATGTAAATAAGGATTTTGAAAATATATAAACACGTGTTGGTATGACTTTAGTCATGGAAAGGTTTCCTGCACAAGTGCGTTATGCATTCGCAATAGTTCCGTATAACAGTGCATTTGAATAAATAGTCTTTCATTGTGGATTTTGTCGGAACTTCTTAAGAAAAACATTACTTGAAAGATCTATTATGTGTGTCCCTCTTGGTAAGACCTACTTAAAGATAAAGAGACTGTTACATTAGATTAGAACCATTACATTCTTTTTACCACGTGTATCTTTTAATTTAAAAGAGGAAAACAGTGGAGAAGAACATCATATGCCTAATCATATGTATTTCGAAAGATATTCTTTCGAGAAAATTAAAGATATATACGCAGGAATATCAATGATGCGACAAGGAATAACGAAATACGTCACGAGTGCATCACCATTAAATACATGTATGGGGTCACTTTGTAGAATAAGATATCAAACTGACTTGATTTTATTAAGCTATGCAAACTGAGTATTTATACAAGATATAGTGATGGTTTAACATAAACTATTCCTTATGATATCTAGGAAACTAGACATATCTCTAACTAGAGAATAGGAAAACTGAACTTTAGAATATATGGTACATTCTATGTCGTATATATCGTAATACTCTCCAATCGTGCAGATCACAAAACGCCCAACTTAGGCTGTAATGTAGTAAACTGAGTCCGTCCTAGTGCCTTGTGAGAATATCCGCAACCTGCCCTGTAGTATGTATGTGATGGAGAAAGATGAGACCATTTCGAACAGCATCACGAACAACATGAAAATCATTTTCAGTGCTTGGTACGTTCATGGAAGACTGGATTCGCATCAATGTGAATTGATGCTTTGCTGTCACATAAGAATCGTGTAGGACCTTGTTCGATACCAAATCCATGCTACAATTTACGCAACCACTTCACTTCTTTTAAAGCATCAGACATAGCTCGATATTCAGCTTCAGTGGAAGAATGAGACATTGTATCTTGCTTCTTCGTCTTCCAAAAATAGGTGAATCACCAAGAAAGACAACAAACACACTAAGAGAACGGCGAGTGACGGGATAGGAAGACCAATCAGAATCACTATAGATGGTTAGGGACATGTATTTGGACGAATTCAACATAATACCTTGGCCATGAGACCTCTTTAAAAACCAAACAACCCGTTGAGCAGCTTCCCAATGAATTTTTTGGGTGTTTGCATGAACTGAAAAAGGACATGGACTGACTAGCTTAGATCCAGTATGGTGCACATAATATAGAGCAGCTGGCCAATGAGCCTCCTATACTTGCGTGGATCAGCCAATGTAGGACTTTCCACAACAATGAGTTGATGAGTTGATATACCATGGATTTTATCCACTTTTAGCCATGGTATATAGGTGTTTTTAAATATATTATAGTTTTTTTGTAGTCTTTTTAATATGTTTTCAGGTTTAGGTACGTTTCGGAGGAAAGTGGTGATTTTGGGGTTTTTGGAGCCGTTTGAGTGCAGAACTGCACATACGTATCAGATGTTTAGATATGGATGGAGACATTTCCAAGATGGATAGAACTTTGAGTTAGCTTTCCAATGCCACCGGCTTGAGGTCAATCCAACAGTTAGATCAGAAGTTATGCCCATTTTACTGAAGAGTGGTCAGTCTGTCTAGCGAGAGAGAGAGAGCTATCGAGAAGATGAAGGAACATCGATCGACGGTGCACCCTTGGTGTCGATCGACGGTGATTCCAGAACACGGGCCGAGTATATTTCAAGACAAACTTAAGCCCATAAGCAACGATAAATTACCAGAATACCCATGGACTACCTAAAACCCTATTTATGTATTTTCTAAGCCATTGTTGACGGAAAAACTTTATTCTATTGTTTCTCTTAGGTTAGGAGAGAAGGGAGGAACTCCTTCAGAGTCTTCCCGGAACTCCTTTGGTTTATATATATAAATTTCTGTTTCATCTATTCAGTTTATGATTTATGTGACAAATTCATGTCTGAGTAGTTCATCTTGTCAGATTTAGGGTTCAGATATTCATGAGGGATTAGCCCAAAATATAGAATTGCTAAGTGTCAGGAATATGAATCAACTAGACTGCTCTTAATGCTTGTGTTCTAGAGTAGCTAATTAGGACCTTGTCTATAGATAGTAGGGCGCAAGCGGAAGTTTGGTTCTCTGTTTAATTAGTTTAGATTATGCTAGGATTGCTAGAAACAAGCGGAAGCTGATTTAGTTTAACCTAGTGAACCGTTCAAACCCGCTTGCTAAAGCTTGCTAGAAGGAACTTTGAAGGAACGTTGATAGCGTCAATCGACACTTTCTCAAGACCAACAAGCGACAGCTGAGGTCTTAGATCTAGACAATAGATAATCTAAACAAACGAAAGTTGATAGATTATTCCCTAGTTTGAGTTCTAGAATATCCAACTTTAGTCTTTATACTACTATAATCTTGATTGCCTCAATAGAAACCATGTCTAGCAAACCATATTTCCATCAAACAACTCATCCATTTACTGAACAACTAACTTGTTCACTCTGTTCTGTTATTTGATGTTGTATAATCTATTAGCCTAGCTTAATCAATAACTATTTAGATCTAGTGTGTGCCCAAGCTCCCTGTGAATTCGATTCCTAAGTGTTACAACTCGACCTCTTATTGAGAGAGTACAAATCACTCTTTAGGGTAATTTGAGTGATATCTAATTTGGCGCTGTTTCCGAGGAGCTTCGATCGCCATTAAATCACTCCTAGGTTTTACTACTGTTAAAAAACTGATAAATTTTTTTCTTCTATTTCAGGTACATACATCTTAGTACCAGGAACAACAATGAAAAGAGGATTTATGGGTTCTTCAAAGAAAGAGCTTGATGATTCACGCACGATCCGTAAGTCTATGAGGGAAGCATCGATCGACACCCTCCAAGCAGCAGCGATCGACAGCGCAAACCAAGCATCAAATGACACTATTCAACATGTGTCGGACTGTATTGTTCACCACGGTACTGTTCACTTCAGCAATGTTTATCATGGTACTGTTCATCGATGTAATGTTCATCACGGTACTGTTCATCTGATGTCGAACGACATTCTTCATCCCGTGTCGACCAACATTGTTCATCACTCGTCGATCGACACTGTTCATCCGGCGTTGATCAACACTGTTCATCCCGCGCGATCAACACTGTTCATATCGTGTCGATCGACACTGTTCACCACAATATTGTTCATCACGACACTGTTCATCCGGACACTGTTCATCATTGTACTGTTCATCCGGCAAAAAGTGACACCACCTGCGGGGAGACAGAGGTGGTCGAGGTACTCATACCTGATTTTGCTGAGAATGAAATTTTTTAGCTCAAACCTATCTATACCACTCTTATGCGTCAGCGTCCCTTTCATGAATTTCCCCACGAACAACCAATGGATCATATCAATATGTTTGAGGAATTGGTATTGTTTATCTTCAATGAAGTCCATGAAGACCACCACTTCTGTAAACTCTTCCCATACACCCTTGCTGGAGATGCAACTAATTGGTTCAAGAAGCTACCACCAGGATCTCTCACTGCCTGAAACGACATAGCAAACACCTTCCTCAACAAATTTCTCTATGATGCTGCAGCAAATCTAGAGATTGAGATGGAGTCCATGATGGTCGAGGATGATGAACATCATAGATTTGGAGAACCAAGCAGAGTTGAAGAAGCCGATATTAGTGACACGGCCTCGGAATCGATCATCATCACCCCTTCATCGTCGATCAACGCCATGACCTCAATGTCGATCAAAGGTAAGACCTCAACGTCAATCGACGGTACGACCTCAACGTCGATCGACGGTACGACCTCAATGTTGACCAACGGCACGACCTCAACGTCGATCAACGATACGACCTCAACGTCGATCAATGATACGACCTCAACGTCGACCAACGGCACGACTTCAACGTTGATCGACGGTACGATCTCAGAAACGATCGACAGCACCATCTCAGCATTGATCGACAGAAACTATTGTTGCCGATTGACACCTATTGAAATCCCTGAAAGTTCGAGAGTTTTCCTCATGACACTGCAGACTCGACATTGGAGAGCACATATGAATCAAGTTGTTATCTTACCTCAGATGCAGACAGAGAAATCACCATGGAAGATTTCTTGGAGCTAGAAGACTTGTTGGAGCTAGAGGATGGAGAAACACTTGAATATTTGGATTCTGATAGTGAAGTCACTATGGAAGACTTTTTAGAGCTGGAGGAATGGCTTGATTCGGAGCAGAAGCTTGATGAAGAACGGAACACTACGAGAAAAGATCCTGAGACTTCGTCAAAAGCTAGCATCGATCGACACCAACATGATGAGATCGATCGACACCCACCCTACATCATCGACCAACACCCTACCTATATTATCGATCGCCACCCACCAGATAACATCGATCTATACCCACCGACTGCATCGATTGATACCCATTGTCGGACGAACTGCAGAGTTGCGTGGTTGAGCTGGAACCGATTGAGGAAAGAATGCACAAATCAAAGAGCTCGCACCTTGCTATCCCCGAACATCTTAGACCACCTATATGCGCAGAGAAAGCTGATGGTTTCACAAAAGAGTGAAGAGAACACATGAACTTGTGAAGTTTGTGGTTCCATGTGTTGTTGTTGAAGTTGAATTTCCTATCCCACCAGATAGAAGTGTGCATTTAGGTTCCTACAATGGGGTATTTGCTGATGATATGTATGCGGTAGCTTCTCAGAGAGAGTTAAGATGTAGAGATGAAGTCGATAAAGGCCCAGCAGAAGCAGCATCGATCGACACCGACCAGATACCATCGATCGACATCAGACGCATATCATAGCAGAAGAGTTTGAAGTGTGTTGCAATCTTTTTGATGGAGGCACCACCACGCAATCAAACAAGTCTGGGGGAAAGAAGAGGAAGAAGAGGAAAATGATCAAGGGTGATCCTCAGTTATCATTGATTCCTCACTACTCAGATGGTGTCATGAAGTACAGAGTGCGCAGCAGATGCTTCTCACAACCATTCGTAAATCTTCGAGCACTCCTTATTGCTGAAATGATATACAAATGGGAAGAGTCTTTGGAGGCTTTCACAAAAAGTATGATGAATCTTCAGAAAGAAGGCATTGAGACTTCGTTTTGAGCAAGTTCTCATTCTCATCCAGACTGATTCAGATCTCTAGAAGTCAAGCTAATGACTGAAAATAAGCGCTGAGTGGGAGGTATCCCACTGTTAGGTAGTTTCTTTTAAGCTTAGTTTCAAAAGTTTACTGATTTTCGTTTCTAAATTTTATGCAGGTCAAGAAAAAAAAAATAATGAACAGTGATGACAACGCTGTAACATTGATCGACACTGTAACATCGATCGACACTGTAGCTGAGGTACTGTTCATCGAAAAAAAGATCCAAGGTTCATGAGTTCTTCATTAGCATCGACCGAAAACTTATCAATATCGATCGACTGAGCATCACAAGTATCGATCGCCACTTAACTGTGTTGATTAATACTCACATCAATGGCAGGTATACTCGCGAAACCTTGTTAAATTTAGTACTTATGGTTTATTTTCCCACCAATCTTAGACTGTATAATACTGAGACAATGTTGTTTAAGTTTGGGGGAGGTTCTACTAATATTATGTTTTACTTTGAGTTAAAAAAAAGATCCGAGGAGATGATTGCCCAGCCCATCGACCGATGAGACCATGTCGACATCGTTCAACAGTACCAGACCAGCACCGATCGATAGACACTTCATTGTGTTGATCGACATTGACATCGGCGAGCAGGTTATCGTTTATCTTTGTTACATTATGCACTTATTCTTTATGTTCTCACCAAACTTCGACTGGATGTACACTGGGGAAAGTGTAATTTAAGTCTGGGGGAGGTTTACTGATATTTAGTTTATCTATGAGTTTTATAAAATGTTTTCAAAAAGTTTTATTGAGTCAAGAAGGGGATAATGAACTTTACAGTTTCACTTATTAACTAACCACTCTCTAGCACCACTCTTAGATTTATTGACTGCCGAGTGTATTAGAGATACTAAAGTGGATCACCTGACTATTATCCACACTTGCTGAGAATGTTTGAAGGAACCAAAGCTGATCTCCAACCTAATTGAGCTTAATCTGCTTGTATTGGGGCTTGGTATACATTAGATCGGATTCCTCCTGCAAGTCTAGAAGGTAAAATTCTGTGTGTTTCTGATTCCCTTCTCTCTCTCTCTCTTCGGCATCTATATAAATAAAAGATTGAAATGATTTTCTGCGGTTTAGAGGGGTAGGAGTGTCTCCTGCGACCCCATTATTCTACTCTAATGAAATGATTACACATCGTTGGAAGTGAGGGGTATGAGTGTCTCATGTGACCTCATTATTCGCCTACACTTTGTCAAAAAAAAAAATGAATAGAGAAAAATAAAAGAGAAAATCGAAAAGAAGATGAATAAAGAGGGACTGTATCAGCATCATTGTTCAGTGGAATTGAGATTCAGAGAAGAGAGAAAGAGGGAAGAAAGTGATCAGATAAGACTACCTGTGTGTTCAGAATCTTGCTTGAGTAAGAGTCCATGTGTCTTTTGATCGATACTCCCATGGTAAAGCCTACACCTTTTATATATGTAGTAAATGAGATCAGTTGAGGGTCATACACTATTAGCTAAGTTGATTGTTAGATGGATTTGGTTACTAAGCTAGGATATGGTATATAGGATACCTCTGAAGTAAGAATTGATCTGATGTGGCTTGCAACATTGTAGAAGTAATGATAGTGAGTTCTTAAATTGTGTGAGTCCCTGCTTTTTTCAAACCGCTTCCAGAGAGATTGCTCATTGTTTTGCTTGAGGACAAGCAAAAGAGTAAGTTTGAGGGTGTTGATATACCATGGATTTTACCCACTTTTAGCCATGGTATATAGGTGTTTTAAATACATTATATTTGTTTTGGAGTCTTTTTAGTATGTTTTCTGGTTTAGGTACGTTTTGGAGGAAAGTGGTGATTTTTGGGTCGTTTGGAGCCTTTTGAATGTAGAACTGCACAGACGTGTCAGATGTTTAGATATGGAAGGAGAATTTTCCACGGTGAGATTGAGCTGATATTTTGACACAAGATAGAGATTTTAGTTAGCTTTCCAATGCCACCGGTTTGAGGTCAATCCAACGGTTATATCAGACGTTATGCCCGTTTTACTGAATAGTGGCCAGTCTGTCTCACTAGAGAGAGAGAGCTGTCAAGGAGATGAAGGAACGTCTATCGACGGTGCACCCTTGGTGTCGATCGACGGTGATTCCAGAACATGGGACGAGAATATTTCAAGACCGACTTAAGCCCAGAAGCAACCACAAATTACCAGAATACCCGTGGACGACCTAAAATCCTATTTATGTATTTTCTAAGCCATTGTTGACGGAAAAACTTTATTATATTGTTTCTCTTAGGTTAGGAGAGAAGGGAGGCATTTCTCCAGAGTCCTCCTGAAACTCCTTTGGTTTTTATATCTATTTCTATTTCATCTATTCAGTTTATGATTCTGTGAAAAATCATGTCTGAGTAGTTTATCTTGTTAGATTTAGGGTTCAGATATTCATGAGGGATTAGCCCAAAATATAAAATTTCTAATTGTCATGAATATGAATCAACTAGACTGTTCTTAATGCATGTGTTCTAGAGTAGCTAATTAGAACTTTGTCTATAGATAGTAGGGCGTAAGCGAAAGTTTGGTTCTCTGTCTGATTAGTTTAGATTGTGCTAGGATTGCTAGAAACAAGCGGAAGATGATTTAGTTTAACCTAGTGAACTGTTCAAACCCACTCGCTAAAGCTTGCTAGAAGGAAGTCGATCGACAACTCAGTAGTTGTATCGATCGACGATCTAAGATGTGTATCGATCGATAGCTCGTTGATAGCGTCGATAGACACTTTTTCAAGACCAACAAGCGACAGCTGAGGTCTTAGATCTAGACAATAGATAATCTAAACAACATAAGTTGATAGATTATTCCGTAGTTTGAGTTCTAGAATATCCAACCTTAGTCTCTATACTACTATAATCCTGATTGCCTGAATAGATACCCTAAGTCTAGCAAACCATCTTTCCGTCAAACAACTCATCAATTTACTGAACAACTAGCTTGTTCATTCTATCTGCTATTTACTGTTTTATAATCTATTGGCCTAGCTTAATCAATAACTATTTAGATATAGTGTTTCCCCTAGCTCCCTGTGAATTTGATCCCTAAGTGCTACAACTCGACCTCTTATTTGAGAGAGTACAAATCATTCCTTAGGGTAATTTGAGTGATATCATGAGTCTGTTCGAGAGGAGTGGCATCTGGTTTACAGCCGATAATTCTTGTAACAATAATAATATCTAACGCGTACTTTCGCTGAGAAAGAAAAACTCCTTCCAGACCACGACTTACTTCAATACCAGAAATATTTGAGTTCCGAGATCTTTCATAGAAAAACATGTACCTAAGTACTCTTTGAACTTGTGAATCATATGGCTTTCATTACCACAAATAAACAAGTCGTCAACATAGATGAGCACACGCAGCTCCATTCCCTTGCGAGTATACAAGAACAACGAATAGTCATCATATGACTAGATAAAGCCAAACTTAAGTAGCTCATCATAAAGCCTTTTAAACCAACAGCGTGGAGCTTGTTTAAGCCTATACAAATACTTTCAAAGACAGCAAACTTTATCAGGATGGGAGGGACGGAAACAAGGAAAGATCTCCATGAAGAAAAGCATTATTAACATCCATTTGATAGTGTTTCCATTGGTTTGATGTGACCAACCAGAGAAACGTTCGAGACGTCTTCTTTTTGATAACTGGAGCAAAGGTTTCATTGTGATCTTTCAATTCAACCTATTTGTTTCCCATAACCACAACACAAACTTTGTGCCGTCTGACTGTACCGTCGGTATTATACTTGAATGTGTATACCCATTGAATTCCAAGTGCAACTTTGCCAGGTGGTAAATCCCACATGTCCGATGTATGTTTCTCTTATATAAAACCACCTCTATTGTCGTAGCATCATTCCATACGTAAGTTCCAACAGCCTTTTTAAAATGTTTTGGCTCAACACCGGCTGTAATGGCTGCTAAGGCGGCTTGATTCTGTGGAGTAAATTTAGAATCAGAGACAAATTTTGTCAATGGGTACAGAGAATTACCTTGGACCGTAGACGAGGACTGAGGAAAGGAGACAGTGGGACGTGATGGGTACTTAAGGCGGAGTCTATTGCTTTTGTATTATAGGTGACATAGTCTTTAAGTTTAACGGATGGAACGGGTTGACGTTTACCTCGACCAAGTTCTTCACGTGTTGGCAAAGGACCACTAGTATCATTTTGTTAGATCACCTGTTGATATCACTCAAATTATATACCTAAGGAGTAACCTCTACTCTATCAAATAAGAGGTTCAGTTGTAATACTTAGAGATCAAATCCACATAGACTCTAAAACTACACAACAGATTTATTGTTTTCGAAGTAATGCTGGACAGTAATGATTCTAATCAAGTAAATAAATAAAGGTTGTTTGTTGGGGAAAATCTAATAAAGACGACTGGATGAAGAACTAATTAAACACCCTAACAATAATACAGATTTAGCAAACCATATATTACACTTTGAAGAACCCTAAATCTAACAATAGAACTACTCATGCATATTCATATAAAACATTATGTTGGTCTGAATAATACTGCAATAGAATAAATCAAAAGATAAAGTAGATTAAAGAAACAAAGAGAGTTCAAGATCTTCTCTCTCAAGGTGTTCAGATCTCTCTCTCCAGTTCTAAGCTCTCTCTCTCTCTCTAGAATAGTATGAAGCATAGTCGTCAACAATGACTTAGAAACAGTAAAATAAGGTTTCAGGTCGTCAAAAGGTATTCTGGTAATATGTGGTGATTTCTGGCCTTAAGTTAGTCATGAAATAGGCTCAGCCCATCTTCTGGAATCAGTGTCGATCGACACCAAGGCTGTGTCGTCGATCGACACTCCTTCTAATCCTCGATAGCTTCCTCTCGCGAGGCAGATGTACAACTCTTCAGTAAATCAGGCATAATTTTAGATCTAAACCGTTGGATGGACCTAAAACTGGTCGCATTTGAAATCAAACTCAAAGATATATCTTGTGTCAAAAGATCAGCTAAATTGCACCGTGGAAAGGCCTCCATACTAGCTAAACTTCTGACGCATATGTGCAGTTACGCACCTTAAAAAGCTCCATAATCACCAAAGTTTACATGAACCTAAAAATACTCTAAAATAGACTCCAAACACATATAATATACTCTAAAACAACTATATACCAAGGTCTAAATGTGTTAAAATCCATGGTATATCAACTACCCCAGACTTACCATTTTGCTTGTCCTCAAGCAAAACATAGAGTAGTCATGTGAAAGAGGTTTTTGAAAACAGCCGGACTCACTTAATTTAAAATCACTGCTCTCATTTCTGCAAATATGATAAGTGGTAATGAGTCAATACTAACCTCATATGATTCAATGTACTACACTCTAGCTTAGTCACCATTACCATACTTCACACAACTCCACTGATAGCACCTGACATACCCCTCTACTGACCTCATTTCTGCATAAAGATATATGTGTAAGCTACACCTTGGGAGTATTGATCAAGGGACACAAAAGAGATGAGTACTGCAATGATGCGAGGGCTTTGCTTTGACATAACTCCATCACCACCTCGAACTCTTCACCCTCGCTACTAAGCACCACCATGCTCCTTCCGATTTCGAGACCGTTGACGACAGCGACGAACTCAGACCGGTGTCATTGTCTCTTCTTCTATGGTGGTCCAACAACCAGTTTCTACTCCTTCATCGGGTTCATCGTCGATGTTGTTGCTGAAGAAAGAAAAATGAAAAGTCGTATAGGAGAAGAAAAGTGAGAAAGAGAAATATTAAATTGTGGCATTTGGATTACATTGCATCAATGGCTGTGAATTGTGATATTTGAGAAAGAAAAATTAACCAATGAGAGAGAAGGTTGGAGTTAGATAAAAGAATAGATTTAGCCCTCAATCAATGGTCATAAAAACAATAAAATTGTTTTTAGATTTCTTTTTAATTGTTTTATAAATTTCCTAAATGTAGAGAATAGGTATTATAATTTAACATATGAAATATAAATTTTGATTAGATTTTTGTGGTTATATGATTTTCAGAACTGCATAATGGGGTTTTTATAATTAGTTTGTGTAAAGTGTTTTGTGTTATGATTTTAGGGTTAGAAGTTTTGAAAGTATAAGGGTTAGAGTTTCTATATAAGTATATGTGATTAAGATTAAGATTTTAAATTTGTTAGATTATTAAAATTTGGATTTGAAATTTATATTTATTGGATGTATGGTTTATATATGTTTCATGTTAGGATTTAGGGTATAGAGTTTGATTGAGGAATTAAGGTTTGTGTGTTTGGAAATATATTAAAATTAAAAAGAATAAATTTGATTTCAAATTTAAGATTTGAAGTTATATTACGAGAATATAAGAGTTTTAAGGTTTACTTAGAGTTTAAGGTTTAAAAATTTGTTTAGGGTTTAGGGATTTAAAAAACCAAACATAGCGTTTTAATTATTTTGCTATTAAACATACGCTATCATAACGTTTCCAAATATAATACTCTATCATAGCGTTTCGAAATATACAAACGCTATCTAAAATTAACTGGTACGTCAACCATAGCAGAGACGAAAAAAAATTCTATTCTCTCTCTACTACTATCAAATTTCATATTTTTTGTAATGTGCGTTCAAGTTTGAGGGGAGCGTTGACAAAAATAAGTAAATACATGCTTTGGGAACTGAAGTCTTCTGCATGTTCATCATTTGTTATTTTATCTTGGAATCTGTTGTTCTCTGCATGTTGAGTATTTTGATATTACAAGTTGTAAAAATATGTAATATGTTCTGAATAATAAAATTAAGTAATTTATTCTCTATCTCTCTCTTGTTCTTCACTGATTTTTCTCTAATCTGAAAATTTATCCTCTGTTCGAAATCTCACATTTCTATCGGTACTTATCATTCAAAATTCTATACCACAATACTACTCTTTATGTCAAATCGAAACCATAGATAAAACACATGTATACACCGCTAGAAGTAGTGATTTGTTCGGGTTTATGAGGAGATGTAGGTGCGGTTTTGATTGTAACGTCTCCTGTGAATTTAATCTCGATGGAAGTACACGTGTCCATATTTGTAATAGTGACACAAAAAGAAGACAAAAAATCTTTAGTGTCCACCGAAACAGAAAGCATAAATAGCGGAGAGAAGCAAGATGAGTTTCAGCAAATAAAAGGCGATAAAAAACATACATACATCACTATTAATCCATGATGATGAAGCACAAAGCCAACATGGCAATGGTGTTTGTACAGATTATATACGCAGGAATGCCATTGCTCTCAAAAGTGGCTATCTCTCAAGGGACCAACCCTTTTGTCTTTGTTTTCTACCGACAAGCCTTCGCTGCTCTGGCGTTGTCCCCTTTCGCATTCTTCCTTGAAAGGTTGTTCTTTTCTGTTACTTTAACTCATCCGTTTAACATCATAAGAAAGAAAAGCGCCATATCAACGGCCCTTCAGTGAACATGATTTAGTCATTAGGCTGATCCTGACTACGAATCAAACTGGAATATTCTCATATTCATAGTATGTTTTTTTTCAGCGCCAAATCATCTCCTCTGTCGTTCATCTTGCTGCTGAAAATTTTCATGATCTCCTTATTCGGGTATACATGTCTTGTGTGTTTTCTACTAGTTGGAAATCTTCCAAGTTAAGACTATTTGATCAATCAGGTCAATGTCACGTACTGGTTGTCTAATAATCTATATTGATATTGATAATTTAATTCAGACTCACGCTAAGTCTCAATCTCTACTATGTGGCCATCGACAACACCACGGCCACTTTTGCAGCAGCAACCACCAACGCCATTCCCTCTATCACCTTCGTATTGGCTCTTCTTTTCAGGTAAACTACACTAATGGTTCTATCTCTCTTCATTTATGTTATGCTTGTCAGCATGTTTTGATCAAAGAATGTGTTTCCAAAAAAATCTCAGGGGAGGGACATACTTTTGTTTAGTTTTATATAATTCATGATAAAAGCTAAAGAATCGTAATCAAACAAAATCTTTAAATCACTTTAATGTATTTTAGTAATTCTTTTAATATTCCTAAAGCAAATATCAATATATAAACGATATTAAACCAGTCCTTTATTCTTGCCAACTACAAACCAAGCTTTATCTTGTAATAACTTTTCTTGCCACTCACTTATTAGCGTAATACTATTTTTAATAGATTTATACATATTTAGGTTTGACATGTATCGTGTCTTTTATTTCATAACGTGTGAGAAAAACTAACTATAATACATATATACAATAAAATTATGTTCTAAGAAATAAATATATGTTGGTTAAAATATATAAATTTTCAGAACCTATTTTGTAGTAGTTTCAACACCTATTTTCTACTGTGAAAAAAACATATCAAGTAAACTATTGACAAATAAACTATTTGAGTAATTTTATTATTCTTTTTATCTTTCTTACTCCAACTTTCTCAAACACATGTGGTAGAGAGACTTACATATAAGACAGTTAAAACCAATAGAATTCAGTTGATAAATTTCCAACTCGACCTAACCTGAATTGACCCAATCATTTTTATTACTTTTGAAGATTAGAGGCGGTGACGTTAAAGAAGTCATACGGACTAGCGAAAGTATTTGGTTCGATGGTTGGTATGTTGGGCGCATTAGTGTTCGCCTTTGTGAAAGGGCCAAGTTTGATCAATCATTATAGCAACACGACCATTCCAAACAAAGCCGTTCCATCAACAAAAAATTCTGTAAAAGGATCAATCACTATGCTTGCCGCCAATACCTGCTGGTGTTTGTGGATTGTATTGCAGGTACGCCACTCACTCACTGTCACTAGTTGCGTACAGCGTACTGATTCTCCCATTCTATTTTATTAATCATTGCTCAATATATAATTGGGTTATCACAGTACTGTTCACAGCGAAGACAATAATATTGTATGATATGGGTTCTAGTCTTCTAAATAAATAGTTATATATGTGTTCTACACATCTCCAGATCATGGCTACATTTTTTTCTTATTTAATGACTAGTATGATTACAGTATCATATTTTCCAAAAAACTACAGATGAAAAAAAAAAGATGGTCTTTTAAACGTGTATCTTCTTAAAAAAACACCATTTTATTTTACTCCGATGACGCACTGTTTTATATGATATGATAATATTATACGGAAACATCAAGTTATATTCGGTTATCAAACACATTTTTTTCCAAATTTATACGTATGGTTATCTATTACTATGTATACGCATGGTCAGAGATTTGTGACTGATTGCAAGGACCTGATTACAATGATACAAGAGCCACAAGCTTGGCCCAACTTTTCAACTGAGCTGGAAATCATTCAAACTCTTCGGTTGTGCTATTCGGACTTCAAGATCAGCTATTTACCAAGGGCACAAAATGAGATTGCAGATTCATTAGCTAGGAATGCACGTTCTTTTCATAGATCTCTATGTTTTATTGGTTGTTCTATTCCGATCTGGCTCTCCAGACCACCTCAAGTTTGAGTAATAGAATAGCCGTTTGCTGCAAAAAAAAAAAAAAATTATTTTAGTAAGGTAAGAGGTAAAAATGTCAAAATTTTAAGCAGTTTAATTAAACGCATATAAACTTAGTTCTGATTTATATATTACAAAGTTTTTTCTAAAATATTAAGTTATCGAAATTTTCATCCTTATAATTTACTGAATTTATATTCATTGTGTTTTATTTTGGTTTGGTTACTTAAACCACTTTGAATTTGTTGCCAATTTTTCTTTTTTAATTTGAGTAATAAAGTAATATGCAGAAAATAAATAATAAGCTATTTAAAAAAAATAATTTATTTCGAAACCTAATTCACCCTCCACCACGGTATGAGAAAAAAAGACTATTTGTCCAAACTTTTATGATTGATGATTATTGGCAACGGAACGGTGATATCGTGCGAGTGGGAAGGGATTGAATCATTCATTCATCGGATACGTCTTTTCCGGTTTGGTTAGATATTTTACATATTAGTATCATTTTATATGTTGGCTAAAGATTTTCTTACATACATTAAAAATATATTATTACCGTTTGTACTATACTATTTTATTAATACGTTATACAATTTTATCCCTCTTACTAAGACATTGAACTATTAAGATGTGAACTGGAACTTTATTTAAAATTTTGTATAAAATCTAAAATATAGTATTTCATTTTGAACAATTAATCTTGTAGATATATAATCTAAAATGGAGAGAGTTTTATTTACTTTTCCGAACATTTAAATATTTGTAGGAACCGGTCAATGTCTATTTTATGAAAGAAAAAAGAGTTAAGAGTCAAAGCAGAACTTGTATTTATCATTCATCATATATAATAATTAATCAACAACCTATCACCTGTGTATAGGTAGGAAAACAAAATTACAAGATTATTGCATCTAGGCAAGCGACGTCATGTAATAGTATGGATATGTTTTTTACTAAGTATAAAAATTGAAAAATATTCATATCTATTATAGATTCTGAAAAATAGATTACAAGTGATAAATTCAAGCCCATACTTTCAATCTTCATGGCACTCTCACTCGAATATTGGTTAGGCTGGATGGATGAACCCACGTAATTGGTACGGTGAGGATCCCTTCGGCATCATTGATCCTCTATTTTATTTTATTTTTGTGGGAGCATAAAATGTATGTCCGTAGAGACTTACCACTAAACCAAGTCTTTTTTCGTTAATAGTTTCATCAATGGATATTTTTATTTAATCTAAGAAAAATAAATATTTTCAAAAAAATTGTGTTGTTAGAGCAAGGTGATGAAAGAATACACAGCGAAGTTGCGATTGGTAACACTTCAATGCGTCTTCAGTTGTATGCAAACCGCAGTTTGGGCAGTCGCAGTGAACAGAAGTCCATCAGTTTGGAAGATCGAATTTGGCTTACCTCTTTTATCAATGGCCTATTGTGTATGTCCACCTAATTTCATCTCTAATCTTTAGATAATATATTAATATGAAAGTCTTCTTCCTACACAAACTTAAACAGGGAATTATGGTAACTGGATTCACCTATTGGTTACAAGTATGGGCTATAGAGAAGAAAGGACCAGTATTCACTGCACTCTACACTCCTTTAGCTCTCATCATTACATGCATCGTCTCATCTTTCCTTTTTAAGGAAACACTTTATCTTGGAAGGTTTGTGCGTTTTCTCAAGAATATCATAATTTATATATAGTATATCAATATATGTATATCTGTCTTCAGATGTTGAGAATGTGTTTGTTTAATCTTGGGGATATTAATGGAGCAGTGTTTGTGGAGCATTTTTGTTGGTGTGTGGACTATACATTGGTATATGGGGTAAAACTAAAGAAGACGAAGTACAAATATATGGGGAAAAACAAAGTCAACAAGAGATTAAAGAAGAGATTATCGTCTAATATTCCGTGTCTATGTGTACTTTGTCCCAACCATCACCACATCAATAATGTCAGCATCGCATGCATGTAAACATAAATGTGGAGTTTTGTCCTTCTTTTCTTTATGTTCGGCGAATTGATTTTATTGTTCTGGGTTTAGATAGCTCACTTAAAGCTCTAGACATTCATGAAAACAAAAGCATAAAATAGAATAATACGTTGGACAATACGCTATTTCAGTATAAAAAAGAGTGATTTACATAATAGGGAGTTTTCATGTTTTAGATAGCTCACTTAAAGCTCTATACATTTTTGAAAACAAAAGCATCAAGTCCCTATCTAAACACAAACTTCACCCTAACTAGATAATCTTCGTTAATTTTCGTAGGAGACAAATTCATAGTTTTCAAAATTAAAAAAATGAAATAGTTTCTCTTTTATTTAATTACAGCCCCACAAATATAAAATATATTATCTTTTTCTTTTCTTATCTTCTTACCACCAAATAAAGTGCAAATCTCTATAAATTCATCCATCTCATTATACCATAACTTCATCAATTCCACATTTCCTTTCAACATAGACTCTCCGAACTCTCATCTCTCCTAGAATCTTTGTACTGGTCAATTCCCCATACTCTCATCGGCATCTATTGGAAAATCTAGAAGGTCAACCCAAATCCAAGATCAAGATATATATCAATATATTAGAACATAAAACTTATCATTATCTATGATTTATTACTTCACATTAGTTTAGGAGTTAGGTTTAGTCATTTCTATATAAGTATATGCATATTGTAATATATTTTTCATAAGAGTCAATAATACTTCCAATTCTATACTCTCATCAATCTATATGTCCATATCATAAATATTCTAAATTCTTAATTAATATGACACTTCTGACTGGATATCAAGGTCGTACTTAATGATAAGCCATGAATTTGACCAACTTTTACCCATGGTTTATAAGTGTTTTAACTATTATTTATTATATTCTAGAGTCTATTTAGTATATTTACAGGTTCATGAGTGATTTGGAGTAAAGTGATGATTTTGGAGCATTTTGGAGATAAAAGGAGAAGACATCCGAGCTGACCATCAAGCACGACCATCGGTCGACATTGAAGAGAAATAATCGATCGATGTTCACATCGTGACACCGATCGATAGCGAGTGCGCAGAAGCCCGTTTGATACAAGCCAACTTAAAGCCCAAGACATCACCAAATTACAAGATTACTCCTGACGAGTTTTAACCTAATGCTTATAGTTTGCCAACATGTTAGAGGCATATAGTGCTTTCTTGTTCCCTTGTTTTTCACAGCAAAGGTTTTAAGGTTTTTTCTAGGATTTTAGGAGAGTTCCAGAGAAGATCTAGAGAGATTTGTGATTGGAACTTCATTGATTCTTACTTTAATCTCATGCACTTTTATTATATATTCCTTGTTGTTATGAATTGCTTACCTATGTCTGAGTAGTTCTATTGTTAGTTTTAGGGTTCAAATAGATTATGAGAGATTATCCCCAGCTATAGATTGCTAAATTGTGATATTTATCATTATGATTGTCATTAATGCATGTTTCTAGATTAGCTACCTAGAACTTGCCCTAGGAGTTGTAGACACAAGTGATAACTTGCCTCTCACCCTGAATCCGTCCTAACTGAGCTAGAATTGTTAGAGTAACGCGAAAGCTGATCTAGGAAGCCTAGTGAGCATAATTCAACCCGTGCGTAAAGCTTGACTTAACGCTCGTCGATCGATATTCTTAAAGAATAATCGATCGACAGCGAGACACTTGTTTCGATCGATATTCTTCTAGAATCACTGATCGACACTTAAGTCGTGTCAATAGACAAACCTAGAAAATGAACGCCGATCGATTTGTTGTTTAAGAGCTTGAGCTCTATAATATGATGAATACAACTAATAAGCACCTATAGGATTATAATCCTGATTACCTGAATAGAAACTCTAAGTCTAGCTACTTTAATTAATTGTCTTAAACCCAATCAATCAACCGAGCAACTACCTTGCTCACAACCTGCTTATTTACATTTTAATCATAATCAACTTACCTTAATCACCCTGATTAGATCTATTAGGTTCCCTAGCTCCTTGTGGATTCGATCCCTAAGTACTAGAGCTGAACCTCTTATTTGAGAGAGTAATTCACTCTTTAGGATAATTTGAGTGAGATCAAATTTGGCACCGTTGCCGGGGAGCTTTGGATTTAATTCGATTTAGTTTAGGTTACTTTCTAAATCCGCTTTCTAACACAAATTTTTTTCTTGTCTTTTCAGGTGCATGCCCAGCAGTACCAAAAGCAACAAGGAAACATAACTGCTTTTCTCATCAGATCCTGCAAGTTTGGAATGTTCAATCCGCAAAGGAAGACGCTCCTCATCAATCGACATCAACGTTAGTTCTTCGACTGATATTCGCCAACCACCGTCGACCCATATACCAATTCCGTCGACCGACACTCTCTCACCACCATCGACCGAAGCTACTCTTCCGACGACTGATATCTTCCATCCGAGATCGATTGATAATTCATCCCGAACATCGATCGATACTGAGCCGTGATACATGGTTGCTACTCTGATACTTGTGCGAGATGAGAATGGAGACCTGCATGACCAGGATGGTCATCTGCTTAATGCAACAGGTCAGAGGATAGATGCCCAGGGGGCTGCAATCCTTGATCCCAATACTGATTCTACAGGAGCTGCTGAACCTGTAGATGAGGCTGCTCGACCCAGAACGTTGGCTGATTACAACCGTCCGGATCAGTTCTATGCCAACAGATCAGCCATTTGCCCTCCAGATATCCAGAGAGGCTATTTTGAGTTGAAGCCGCAGTACTACACACTAGTGGGACAGACACCCTACTGTGGGTTATCTCACGAGCATCCTATGGACCATCTGGAGAGGTTCGAGGAATCTGATATCTTCTATTAAAGCCGAGGGAGTCTATGAAGACTACTGTAAGACCCGATCCCGGCCGTGGGCAAAGCCTCACGTCGCTTGGTCCACTTCCTGGCCGAACCTCTAAACTTTTCGCCCATAAGCGAGGGCTAACTTAGATCTTAGCTTAAGACTACCTTAGTCATTCCCTAGCTTAGATCATTTGAACTCATACACAGTGAAATATTCTATACTTAACTGATGCGGCCATCAAACCAGTAGCTGAACCGGAGGTCAACCCAAAGCCCTACTTAACCAGCCAAGGCGCCAACCAGGACATACGTGCACTAAAAATGCCATATCTTACAAACCAGTAGGGTTTAAATGACTAGGCTAATATTTATAGATTCTAAACTCAAGAAGGAATCCAGTCCAACTGGAATCGGGCCAAAATATTCAAGGAGCAAGAAGTTATGAATTTTACAAGTCAGAGGTTTCTCAGCCAGTCCGTGTGCGAGTACCCAACTTTAGAAGAAGATTCAAGCCCAATGAAGAAGCGGCCTGAAGCAAAGACCATCATAGGAATCAAGAGGAGTTTATCAGCTTTCCAGAAAGCCCAAGATCAGGAGAAATGGCCACGGAATTATGAAGTTATGATCCAATCTCCAAAACCGGTCAAGCCAGTTCTACACTTGCTTCAATTGGAAGCTAACCGGTTCAATCAGCTTCAAACCAGACATTGGCGACCAGGAGATCATTTAAACAAATCAGTAGATATTCTAGGCGTACAGGATGAGTTCTACAAGTTCATACCATGCACTAGCAACCATTGGATCAGGAGGATCCTCATTTACTCAAACCTGGCGTATTTAGAGCAAACCGACATTAATGTCCAACAGCTCTTTTATCTTCAGATCAGGCACGAAATCAGTACCTATCAAGCACCCAGGAAGATCCCAAGGAAGCTCTATTATCCACTCAAACCGTCCAGGTTCAAGAAGAATCAAGTTTCTCACTTGGAGCCAAAATCCCATAAAAGGCTTCAACGGCTAGTTTCCGATTTTGTTACTTTGTTTGATTTGTTTCCTTTTCTATTTGTTTTAGAACGTTAGGACCTCTGTCTCTGAGCCTTATATAAGCTCCTAGATGTGCATTGTAAAGAGCACCCTCAATCACCAAGTTAATAAAAAGTGTATTCAGTTTTTATCAAAGATTGTTCTTTGTATAAAATATCGGTCTTTAGGATTCAAAGAGAGATTCTTTGTTGTTCTATTGATTTCGTGACTCTAGTTTGTTTGTGCAAATAAAATAAGCTCAGTAAGCAGATAGAGAGAGTCAATCACATCGTTTCCATCATCCATCAGATTGAGAGATTCAATCAAACCTTCATCCGCAAATCCACTTCAATCCATCATCTGATCAAGCTAAGAGTGATACACATCCAGCAGCTTGATTCCGCCATATCTATCCTTTTACTTTGTTTATTTATCTTAGTTTATTCTTCATAACATTCGTATCTCATTCATCTTTCATTTGTTTCAAGTTTTACAATCGATTTCAGACCATATCGACCAACCGACCACATCTTTGGTTGATCCGATTTGAACCTCCAACAACCATTTGGGCGACCCAACTTCCAACCTGCAACATTTGGCGTCAGAGCCGAAAGGTTCTTGAGTCAGGTCCATTCTATCCTTGCATCATTCATCTTCCTTGCATTTGTTTCATCAGTAAATAAAAAACCATAAAAACCGTTTTTGCATTGTTATTGTTCTTAAGAAAAAAAAAACAAAAGAGAAGAAGTTTCTTGCATTTGATTCACGAAAATTTGAAAAAGAAATCTCATATTGTGTTTGCATTCATTCTCCAGCTCCAGTTGCCATTTTTAGATTTTGTGCATTCATTTAAAAAAAAAAAAATCTGCATTTCATATTTGTTTCTTGTTTGAATCTTGCATAAAAATAAAAATAAAAAGGCATAGCATTTTATTAATTCTGTGCATACCATATTTGTTTCATAAGTCTGTTATTTGCATTCAAAAAAAAATAAATCATTCAGCTTAGTTTATATCATTTTAGGTTCTAGTATACATATTTGTTTCCATTTTCGGTTACTTGCATAAGAAAATTCAAAAAATATATATCTGTGTTAGTTTTGCATATCATATTTCTTTCCATAGTGTTTATTATCATTTGCATATTGTGGTTTAATTGTTGCATCCTAAGAAAAAAAAAACAGCATTAATTTGTTTTCCATAATTTCTTTTCATTTGTGTTTAATATCATTCCTAATTGCTTCATTTCGAGTTTGCATCCAGAAAACCAAAAATAAAAATCATTTTGCATACTTTATTTCATTTCGGTTCATAATTGCATATTTTCTCGGTTTAGTTTAAGTTTCGATATTGCATTTGTTTTATTTTGGTTTGACCAGAACTTCCCATACCTTCACTTGCTCTTTGAGATTGTTTTTTTTTTCAGGAAGTAATGGAAGAGGAAGAATACGGCCAAGCCCTAGAGGCCACACTGAGCCAGCATTTTGCAGCTCTACAAAAGCTCAAAAATCAGACGGCTCGGTTGGAGAAGAGAAACAAGGCACATGGCCAACGTCCACATGAAGGAGAAAGGAGATTTGGGAATGCACCAGGGGCTGTATATGTTGAGCCCAAGCCACCAGATCCTTCAAGGATCAATCAAACTCCAACTTCTAAAACCCACAATCCTCATGTTGTTAATTCTCGGTTTGATTATAACTCTTTTGCTGATAAAGTTGAACTCTTTAAATTTTCAGGGAAAAGTGGTTATCTTAGATGGGAAAGAAACCTTGATGAGTGGTTTCACTACAACAACATCCAGAAAAAGGAGAGGTTGTCTTATGCCATTGATCAACTAAAAGATGATGCTTTTAAATTGTGGGTACAAGAAGAAAATGATAGGCGGTTTTACAAGGAGCCAACTATCAAAACGTGGAAAGCTCTTAAGGAAGTCATGAGTGATAGATTTGCACCAGATATTACAAGTTCTGAAATTCAGGAACTTTATCCAAGGAGGTATCCAACTCATGGTTCCAAAGAAGCAAGAAACTTAGTGGCACAAGAAGGTCAAAGAATCTTGTCTCAACAAGATAACTTTCAGCCAAACCAGGGCCACGCCATTGTCCATTGCTTAGACCAGAAGAGTGACATTCCAAAGGCCATGAAAATGAGTAAAAGTGTCGGCCAAAACACTTTGATCAGGTCCAAAGAAAAATCAGACAAACCGATTTTTCAAGAAAATGCCAATGTAAGTCCTATACTTGATAAATTTGTTTATAAATCATCTTTCACTGGTATGAGTCACTTGTCTTTGTCCAAGAATGTTAAGACAGGTCCTGAGGTCCAGAAAGACACGTTCTCAACATCCTTGTTGGAAACAAAAGCTGTCCATGATAAATCTAAGGAATAAAGAGATTCCAAACCAAGACAAAGAAGAGGCAACAAGCCAAGGTAAATCTTCTAACTCTAAAAATTTAAAAGATCAGACATGTTATAGATGTCATAAAAGAGGACACTTTGCTATAGTTTGTCCAAGTAAGCAAGTATTGATAGAAACATCACTAGAAAAGAAAAAAGATTTATCTATGAAAAGTGATAGTTTTATTCAATCTGATTTATTGGTTCAAAATTCTTGTGTGATGCACTTGTCTTTGTCGAAAGGTGTTGTAACAGGACTTAAAGAACAAGAATTCAAAGGAGAGGAGCCACCAGACGTCCCCCTTGTGACTGACCAGAAGCTGGTTCAAGACACAATGCAGTCCATGTTGCTTAAAGAAGCAAAACCGGTAGTCAAAGTATCACATCAAGGTAAGTATCTAGCACCACTTTTAGATACAAGTGCTGACGTTCTTGCTCTTGGTATAGGGGAAAAAAATGAAAGCTATATGCTTACTGAAGTTCCAAGGAAAGAACCAGACCATAAGCTCAACCATGAACCACCTCACAAGTGGAAGCCTAAAATTGAACTAAGTGTTGTTCAAAAGCCAAGGCTTAAGGTAAGTTTCTCTGATCTTAAAACTTCCAAGACACTTGATTATCCAGGTATAATGCACTTGTCTTTGACAAAAAGTTTTGATCCAGGAATAAGACAAGAAGTAGTTCATAACAACCATGGTCAAAAGTTGCAAAGAAGGCAGCAAACAAAAACAAGTTGTCCAAAGAAGAAAATCATTCTTCAACTTATGGAAGCTATCAAAGTAAGTCTAGAAATTTCAAATTATTTTTATCAGTGTCCAAACACTGATATAATGCACTTGCTTTTTGTCCAAAAAGTTGAGAATTTTTCAGGTTGCAAAGAAGAAACCTTCAAAGAAATCCCACCGGATAATCTTTTGTTGCTAGGAGAATCAACTCTAATGGAGACCCGAAACGTGGCCACCAAAACTTTGAAGGACCATCCACACCAGAAGAGATGCAATGTCCAAAACCATAGTAGAGGCGTGATCCTTTCACATCTTCCCAAAGAAGAGCCGCCAGATGCACCATACATCACCAAACTGAAATTATACCAAGGTAAGGTTCTAAACTCTCGAGAGAGAATGAAACCTAACTTGCTCTATCTTGGTGCAGGTTATCCAGTTTAGACGACGAAACTTTGACAAAGGGGAGGGTATGATGGCCATCAAACCAGTAGCTGAACCGGAGGTCAACCCAAAGCCCTACTCAACCAGCCAAGGCGCCCACCAGGACATACGTGCACAAAAAATACCATATCTTACAAACCAGGAGGGTTTAAATGACTAGGATAATATTTATGGATTCTAAACTCAATAATGAGTCCATACCAATTGAAATCGGGCCAAATATTCAAGGAACAAGAAGTTATGAATTTTACAAGTCAGAGGTTTTTCAGCCCGTCCATCTGCGAGTACCCGACTTTAGAAGAAGATTCAAGCCCAATTAAGAAGCGTACTAAAGCAAAGCCCATCATAGGAGTCAAGAGGAGTTTATCCGCTTTTCAGAAAGCCCAATATCAGGAGGAATGACCACGGAATTATGAAGTTATGATCCAATCTCCAAAACCGGTCAAACCAGTTCTACACTTGCCTCAATTGGAAGCTAACCGGTTCAATCAGCTTCAAACAAGACATTGGCGACCAGGATATCATTTAACCCAATCATGAGATATTCTAGGCGTCCAGGAGGAGTTCTACAAGTTCATACCATGCACCAGCAACCATTGGATCAGGAGGATCTTCATTTACTCAAACCTGGCTTATTTGGAGCAAACCGACATTAATGTCCAACAGCTCTTTTCTCTTCAGATCAGGCACGAAATCAGTACCTATCAAGAACCCAGGAAGATCCCAAGGAAGCTCTCTTATCCCCTCAAACCGTCCAGGTTCAAGAAGAATCAAGTTTCTCACTTGGAGCCAAAATCCCATAAAAGGCTTCAACGACTAGTTTCCGATTTTGTTACTTTGTTTGATTTGTTTGATTTTCTATTTGTTTTAGAACGTTAGGACCTTTGTCTATGAGCCTTATATAACCTCCTAGACGTGCATTGTAAAGAGCACCCTCAATCACCAAGTTAATAAAAAGTTTATTCAGTTTTTATCAAAGATTGTTCTTTGTATAAAATATCGGTCTTTAGGATTCAAAGATAGATTCTTTGTTGTTCTATTTATTTCGTGAGTCTAGTTTGTTTGTGAAAATCAAATAAGCTCAGTAAACAGATTGAGAGAGTCAATCACATCGTTTCCATCATCCATCAGATTGAGAGATTCAATCAAACATTCATCCGCAAATCCACTTCAATCCATCTTTTGATAAAGCTGAGAGTGATACAAATCCAGCAGCTTGATTCCGCCATATCTACCCTTTTACTTTGTTTATTTATCTTAGTTTATTCTTCATAACATTCGTATCTTTCATTTGTTTCAGGTTATACAATCGATTTCAGACCATATCGACCAACCGGTCACATCTTTGGTTGATCCGATTTGAACCTCCAACAACCATTTGGGCGACCCAGCTTCTAGCCTGCAACATTAACCATTGGACTAAATCCAATCTAATACTCATCTGGTCGAATCACCTCAGCTGTAGTAAGTCTACCCAACTACCAACCTGCTCAAAGGTCGATCCTAAACCCGAATCAAGTTATACGAATCCGAGGTTCCATTCCCCTAATCCATTATATCTAGATCTATACAAGTATTTATAGATCATACCTTAGCCACATCCACGGAGCTTGTTAACTCATCGGCCCAGCTGCTCTAGCTAAATGAACTCATAGACCAGCTGATCAAGCTGTCACACTCGTACTGAGCTAAGACCGAGATATGGCCATCTGCCATATACTGTGTCCAGCTCCTTTACACATAAAACAACTCCCTTAGGTACTTAGTCATTCAGCCAACCATCCCCACAGACTTAAGTAACCCTTGAGAAGCCTTCAAACAGCTAAGGATATGCATTTGGCCCTTCCCGGCTCATGCATCATCCGACATCCTTTTGCTTATCAGCTTATGATACCAAGTCCAGCTCATAGACTAAAAATGCCCATCAGATCCTAAGTCAATCAACCAACCATCCCACATGACTCAGAACTGATGAGTCTTCACTCTTAACAAACCGGCCATGGAATTATATCCCAATCAAACCGATCTGTCCTGTTCTTCCAACCGATGCATTCTTTGACACATTGTGTCTCCTGGATAGATACTCATCATACCATCAGTCTCAGTCCAGACTATGGTTGATAGCATAAGCCATCATCATCCCTAATAGACCATGCGGCCATTAGTTCTCCTTCACAATAGTTTCGATCACTCGGTTGCAACCGTCATGAATAACCACCTTGGTGAAAGGTTACGAATTTCCACCAATGACCCATGATTGTGGCCATTCATAACCATCCAGAGATCACACTCTGATGTTTCAGGCCGTGATCAACACAAACCAAGTTCCCATGTCCCGCTCCTTATTGAATGGCCGATGCAATGCACCCGTCCAACACACCGTATGGACATGTTATACCAACCATGATCCAGCCCCTTCGTCAACTACTGGATACTTAGATCACATCAAAATATATGTAGTCTTCAAGGGCGTGTCATGCTTGGCCAGGACCGATTCTACAAGAGACATAAACATAAACCGGAAAGTAATCATAAATCGGTTACCTTATACTTGATCTCACTATATCTTGTGCCTTCCCTGATCATGGATGTCCTTACTCCTCTTGCACACGCCTTTATCAAGTTTTACCATACACTTCCAGTACTGATAAGATCCCTCCACGGGACGCACCAATCTTCCCTTCCATTGATCTCCCATGAAACCGGTTCTATACTGCATCCGCTTTCAAGGCTGTCTTGGCCATTAAGAGTGGAGTCCGGCCTTCCCTCTTCTCTCCTGACCATTTACGTGTGTTTCCAGGCTGTAGAGGAAGCCTAGGGCGTGATCATCAATGATCAACCACCATCCAATGGTCGTTTCCAACTCCCATGAAACTGCTTTCCCACACACATCTCCCCGTAAGGCTAACTTGGCCATAGGAAGTGGAATCCGGCCATCCCTCTTCTTCCCTCACCATTTACGTGTGTTCTCGGGCCCTGGAGGATGCTTTGTGTGATATTAACACAAATAAAAACCCATCAAAGGGTCGTTCATAACTTCCCCTTTGATCTCTCCCTAAACTGCCTCTTTATGACCTTCACACCACTCTTGGTCTTGGATGTTGAATCCGACCAAGTCTCTGTCTTTTCTTTGTTTTTATTTGTGTTACAGGGTGTAGGAGGAAGATCTGGCATGCCTGCAAACCCACGGACCTTCCCTCCTTATATAGAAGAAGGGGGAGTTACTTCTTAACCATTGCATCCCTTCGGTATCAATTCTGGTCATTGATTTAATCAATGGGCCAGATCACACTCATTCGCCTAAGGCAGTTACCAGACGTCCTGGGCCTTCTTATCCACTCCTAGACATGTCAAACTGAAGGCCACACGGAATGCCCATGCCCATTGATTTAATCAATGAGCCACCGGCCAATAGCCATCCTTGGCCAACAAACTGGCCCGGTAACCTCCTACACCTGACCCACTTGTCCGAGTTTCCAATACTCCATCCAGCTGAGTTGAGCTGAACCCCAGCTGACCTAGCTGACTGAGCTAGTAGTCCAGCTAGCTGAGCTGACCGAACTTGATGTGAGCTACACTGAGCTTGTCCGAGCTTCGCCCAGCTGACTGAGCTTCATTCTCGCATCGTCCAGCTGTCTCATCACTCGTCCAGCTTGATCTCTTCATCTTATTCAATCCTTCTAAGTCCATTGGTCTATTTTCAGACCTAGACTAAGTTTTCCCATGATCCATTCTGATCATTCACCTCATCACAGCTTGTTCACGATCAATTCCCATGATCTGAACAAAGGCAGTGTCGTTTCTTTCGAAACGTCTATGCCCTATGTCATGTTCCTGGAACGGGGACATCACAACTACCTTTTATGCAAGATATTCAAGTACTCACTTGTTAGAGAGGCTTCACATTGGCTTAAGTAGTTACCACCAGAATCTCTTACATCCTAGGCCAACATCAAGAACACGTTTCTGCGTAACTTCTTTGATGAGGCACGAGCTGAAGACTTGAAGAGAAAGATTGCTGCATTTACTCAGGAGCCTACAGAGTCATTCAAAAGCTCTTGGATCAGATTCAAGTCTTACCAGAGGGATTGTCCACACCATGGATTCAATGAGGTGCAGCTGCTCAGCATTTTCTTCAGAGGTATCGCGGTGCAGTATCAGATGGCTCTTGATGCATCCAGCGAAGGGAACTTCAACACTAGGAATCCAGAAGAGGCTGTGAGACTTATTGAGAACTTTACATCCATCAACAGCACCAAGAACACTGACTTTGAGAGGAAGCAATCTGCAACTACCCTTGGGAAGGAGCAAATGGATGAGGTGAAAGCAAAGCTGGACAGTGTTCACAAGCTTCTCAGGAAGCAAGCTTGCTTGGTTGAGGATGCAGATGCTGTAGACACAGAGGACATAGCAGAAATAGAGGAGGAAGTGAACATCATTGGAGGAACTGGATTTTAGAGGTCTGGAGACCAGAGGGGAAACTTCTATGGTAATGGGCAGAGAAGTAACTTCAACCACAGTTCGCAGTACCAGAAACCCTACAGCAACGACTACAGCAACAACATGAGTTATGGAAACTCATCTTACCAGAAACCACCACCACAGACTCAGGAGAGAAAGATCAAAGCAATGCTTGATCGGGTGCTAGAAGGACAGCAGAACCTGACGGTGGACTTCAATGGGAAGATTGATTTTGTCTACAACAACCTAAACATAAAGTTTGAGACCTTGAGCACTCATCTGAAGAAGTTGGAGATGCAGGTAGTTCAGACATGAGAAGCTGCTAAGAAGCAAGAGGCTTTAGCAAGGGGGATAGGAGATGATGCAATGAGACACCACGTGAATGCCATCATAGATGATGATTTCTGGCAAGTGGTGAAGCATGAGAAACTTGAGGAAGGAAGTTTCGAAGTGGAAAGCTCGATGAGCTTTGGCGGATCACACTGGTGTCGACCGACGTCAGACCACGAACATCGATCAATAGACCTTAACCAAAGTCGACCAACGAGCCTTTCAGAAAATTGATCGACGACACCTATGGAGTCGGTTGCATCGTGCAATGTCGTGAGGATTATGTCTCACGAGGAGTTCGCAGCAAGACACCCACATCCGCCCATCCCTTTACGCCTAAACATTGATCGACGCCCCAAGCCAAAAGTCGACCGACAATGAGAGCAAACCGCCGATCGACGAACTCCAGTCATCATCGATCGACGAACTCCAGTCATCATCGATCGACGAACACCTCTCACATACCAAGTGCAGATGCCGAAGATTGACAGCGCACAAATTGACGCACTCAGACCACGACCTAAACCTTCAGCTAACCTACCATATACCACCAGTACACATTCAGAAGATGCAACAGATGTTATGGAAATGGATAAGGTTCCTATGGGTAGGACCTTAAGGAAGAGAAAGGAGAAGGTTTCTAAGCATCTGAAGAGGGGAGTTAATGAGAAGGAGATGGAAAACTTTCTTAAGAGAGTCCTTAGGATTCCACTGGAGAAGCCATTCGAAGAAGCCTACTTTACCCACAGATTGTGGATGTTCTTCAGAGAGACAAAGGAAACTCAAGAGGACATTAGGAGAATGTTCCATGAGGTCAGAGAAAAGATGAAGAATATGATTACATTGAAGAAGAAGAGTGATCCTGGGAAGTTTGCAATACCATGTCTAGTCAAAGGTATTGAGTTCCCACATGCTTTGTGTGACACAGGAGCATCAGTCAATATCCTACCAAGGGTTATGGCAGACCATCTAGGTCTGGAAATGGAGTCTTCCCAAGAATCATTCACTTTTGTGGATTGTTCTCAGAGGAACTCAGGAGGAATTGTGAGGGACCTAGAAGTGCAGATTGGTACTGCTCTCGTTGCAGTTGATTTCCATGTCTTGGATATCAAGCTGAACTAGAACTCTTCCCTATTGCTTGGGAGAGCATTCTTGTCAACAGTAGGAGTAGTGTGCAACATGCATACCAACCAGTTGTGTCTAACACTGATAGATCCACACGCCTACTATGACCCAATCCCAGTCATGAAGCCACATACGTCCTCCAGAAGAATTGATAATCTAGGACTCATAGCAGCATGCCTTTGTGGAGCTGAGTACGAGACAGAGTATTCTGCGTCGATCGAAACTAACATCGCCACATCGATCGACAGTGCCAATCAGAAATCAATCGACAATCACCTCGAAGAATCGATCAACAGTATTCCAGACGATTGGGAGAATGACTACTACAATCCTACCTTTTGCAGTAGCCACTATAGAGGCACATGATGAAGATTACATGGAGGAACGAGCCATAGAGTATCATGCTCTTTGCTCAGAAGAAGATAGACTTCTCCACCATTCCTATAGGAATGCACCGTCGATCGACAGAGGATACAAACCATCGATCGACACTCATCATCATCAAACCAAACGCGGACGCGAATCGACCGACGCTGCCTACCACACATCGATCGACAATGGAGTCGACCTTGCATGAGAAGGAAACTATTTAATAGGCAGTTGGGTAGATGATCACTATCATGAGAGCTTTTCAGTTGAGATAGCAATATCTCAACCACGCGCCGACGAGCTTCATGAGGGCTTCACTACTGAGGAACTCCTCAACATGCAAGAACGTGACGAAGAAGACCAACATCGAGCAGAAGCTTGTGGGGAAGGAACACGTTTCAGCCGTCCTTTAACGAGAGCTAACTGCCCGTCGATCGACATCAACATTCCATCATCGATCGACAGCCATCCAAAACCACCATCCACTGTAAGCGAAAAAGCTAAACATAATAATAACTATTTAACACATGATGAGTTTGTTATTTTCAGGGACCCAGATGGCTATGCAAGAGTAATGGATGGACATGCACTGAAAGTATCCAGAGAGGACATTGCAGACATCCTTCAGATGGCTAATGGAGCAGCGAATCTCTTCGTGCAACAACGCAAAACCCCAGAACATCAGAAGAGAGTTCCGACCACATCCTACAACACATCTGGTGGAGTAGATGATCGCTTTAAGCCAAAGTATCGACAACTTACTCGACCATCGATCGACAGCAGCGTCCCACCATCGATCGACAGACGCCCAGATTATGGAAAAGCGAGCTACAACCCTGATGGAATAAGGAGATTCCACTGGGGGAAGAAAGATGAGTATGGAGTCTACAGAGATGCGCATGGACATGCACGAGGTATAGATGGTGACATCATCTATATATCCAAAGATGACATCAGAAGCATTCTGGAAAGAGCCTCAATTGATGAGCAAAGCTACATATGTCTTCCAGAACATGCAACATCATTCACAAATACCAAGTTAGTACCAGAGATCTATACTAAAGATGAGATAAATGAGATAGTCTATGGATTCTGTGGAGCTCAAGGAAACAGCGAAGATGAATTCCAGATGAAGCTTGATGGTGTCTACTACCCACTGAATGACATCATTAGTTGGTTGACTGCATGTTTGGAAGAGATGAGGCAAGACATAGCTAACATGTAGACACATCGTGCGGCCGAAGAAATCACACCACCGTCGATCGACAGATGCGTCTCAACATCGATCGACACTGACCCTTCACCATCGATTCCAAGAGAGTCCAAACCAGATTCTTACACCAAAGCAGAACTTGATCAGATAGTACAAAAGATCTATGGAACTCTGGGAGCTTCAGAAGACAGACTCGACAAGAGATGTGACGACATCTATTTCCCATGGAACAACACCATCAGTTCTTTGACTTCTCAGATAGAGGCAATACAGAGGGAGATAGCTGGGATTCATATATACATCGCGAGTCATCTGGAGGCATCAACATCGATCAACTGACGGATTGACACATCGACCGACAGTCACAACTCAACATCGATCGACAAAGCCAAATCAGAAGACCGAGGAGAGCTAGTACCTAAGGTGACATCCGATAGGATGAGCCATGGAAAGGAGATCTCAGACAACGCATACGCCACACTCATAAGGAACCAGTTACAACTTGAGAGTCTTGGAGATAGATTGCAGAGTATAGAGAATGCAACTGCAACAATGCATGACAAATGGCGCAGAGGAGATGAAGCAATGAGAGACTTCACTGGTACATGGTTCAACAGAAGCAGAGAGGAGATGGAGATTTGCTTCCCAGCAAATACTAGCCTTCCACCTTACTAGCCAAAATCACCTCCAAAGTCAAGCTAAATGACTATAACAAAGCGATGAGTAGGAGGCAATCCACTATTAGGTAATAATTAATTGGTTTTTATTAATTTAGTATTTATTCTGGTTTTTAAATTTTTGCAGGTCATAAAAAACAAAATAAAAAGATCCGAGTAGACGATTGCCAAGAGTATCGACCGACGAACCACTGCCGACATCTATCGACAGAGCATCACCTGCAGCGACCGATGACAACACAATTACATAGATCGAAATCTATTCTAGTCTAGTATATCGTTCTAACTTGTTACATTGAGTCCTTTTGCTTTAGTTATTCACATAACTCCGACTGAATTTACACTGGGGACAGTGTAGTTTAAGTCTGGGAGGGGATGTTTGGTGATATTAGTTTATTTAATGAGTCTTATTTAAACTATTTTCAAATAATTTTTATCGAGTCAACAAAGGGGCAATGAACTTATTGATTTTTCTTATTATATAACCCCATTCTAGACTTACTAGTTGTAGATAGCACTAAGATACTAAAGTGGATCAACCTGTCAACAATGTTACACTTGCTGAAAATGTTTGAAGAAACCAAAGCTTACCTCCAACCTAACTGAGCTCACTTTGATTGTCTTGGGGCTTGGTATACATGGGACCAGATTCTTCAAACAAGTCTGCAAGGTAAAAGCCTTGTGTAGAAATATTACCCTCCTCTCTCAATTTCGAATTTAGGTTTTTTATAAAATAAAAAATATATATATATAATAATAAAATAATAAATAATATAGTTAGAAATAGAAAAAAATTAGGAAAAGAATTCGAACATGACTTGGTGGCTACAACCATCAAGGCTTTTGATTCATAAGAATTCTATATGTAAAAGATTTTAACAGGATTTGGTGGCTACAACTATTAAGGTTTGATTCACAAAAATCCTAGGATATAGGTCAAAAAGAAGTGAATAGGATTTGGTGGCTAAAAAAAGAATTATTGTTTATCTGCAGGTCCAAATACTTGTTTGAGCATCCTTGCATCATGTGATCGATACTCCCAAGTTAAAGCCTACACTTTTAATTATGCAAGAAATGAGGTTGGTTGAGGGGATTGTCAGACAGGATTTGCTAAGTTGTTGACTCGGTGAACTTGGTTTCTAGACTAGGATATTGTATAATGTGCTTCTAAGACTGGGAATGCCTAAGGTGATGATTATGAGTTTTAAATCTGTGAGTCCCTGCTATTTTCAAAACCCCTTTCAGAGAGACTGGCTGTATGTTTTGCTTGAGGACAAGCAAAAGGGTAAGTCTGGGAAGTTGATAGGCCATGGATTTGACCCACTTTTACCCATAGTTTATAAGTGTTTTAACTACTATTTATTATATTCTAAAGTCTATTTTGTATATTTACAGGTTCATGAATGATTTGGAGTAAAGTGATGAATTTGGAGCATTTTGGAGATAAAAGGAGAAGACATCCGAGCTGGCAATCGAGCACGACCATCGGTCGACATTGAAGAGAAATAATCGATCGATGTTCACATCGTGACATCGATCGACAGTGAGTGCGCAGAAGCCCGTTTGGTCCAAGCCAACTTAAAGCCGAAGACTTTACCAAATTATAAGATTACCCCTGACGAGTTTTAACCAAATACTTATAGTTTGCCAACATGTTAGAGGCAAAGAGTGCTTTCTTGTTCTCTTGTTTTTCACAGTAAAAGGTTTTAAGGTTTTTTCTAGGATTTTAGGAGAGTTGGAGAGAAGATCCAGAGAGATTTATGATTGGAACTCCATTGATTCTTACTTTAATCTCATGCAGTTTTATTATCTATTCCTTGTTGTTATGAATTGCTTAGCCATGTTTGAGTAGTTCTATTGTTAGGTTTAGGGTTCAAATACGTTATGAGGGATTAGCCCCAACTATAGATCGCTAAGTTGTGATATTCATCATTAGGATTTTCATTAATGCATGTTTCTAGATTAGCTACCTAGAACTTGCCCTCAGAGTTGTAGACACAAGTGATAACTTGCGTCTGACCCTGAATCCGTCCTAAATGAGCTAGAATTGTTAGAGTAAGGCGAAAGCTGATCTAGGAAGCCTAGTGAGCATAATTCAACCCGTGCGTAAAGCTTAACTTCACGCTCGTCGATCGATATTCCTATAGAATAATCGATCGACAGCGAGACACTTGTATCGATCGATATTCCTTTAGAATCATCGATCGACACTAAAGTCGTGTCAATAGACAAACCTAGAAAGCGAACGCCGATCGGTTTGTTGTTTAAGAGCTTGAACTCTATAATATTATGCATACAACTAATAAGCACCTATAAGATTATAATCCTGATTACCTGAATAGAAACCCTAAGTCTAGCTACTTTAATTAATTGTCTTAAACCCAATCAATCAACCGAGCAACTACCTTGCTCACAACCTACTTAGTTACATTTTAATCATTATCAACCTAGCTTAATCACCCTGATTAGAACTATTAGGTTCCCTAGGTTCTTGTGGATTCGATCCCTAAGTACTACAGCAGAACCTCTTATTTGAGAAAGTAATTCACTCCTTAGGATAAATTGAGTGAGATCACTTAACCTTATAAATGTCCTAAAGTTCCGAGAATTCTGGCTGAGGTATTAAGGATAAAGTACCTCACCTTAGGGATTCAGTGGAGCCTTAAGTAATATATAAAGGATTAAGGTCAATCCACGTGTAACCAATTAATTTTATATATTGGTGAACTAGTTAACAAATATCCACATAACATAAACATATAAGCCTTCCGACATAGAGAAATAAGTGATCTAGACCATTACCACATCAGCATATTTGCAAGTAAACAAATGATTATGAAAAATTTCATCAAGAACATTGTATGAAAGTCTTTGCGAAATTCTAGTAAAAATTTGATCAAGTCCACTGTGACTTTATTACAGAAAGTACAATAATAAATTCATTTGTTAAGGTTTCATATCAGAGATACCACACTCATTTAATTGGGATAAGTTCTATCGAAACTGAAAATCATAAATCACGGGATGTCCTTATTGTATTGTTTATGTATCTCTCTTAGCTTGGGAGCTGTTAGAGGAAGAGGAGCCATCACCACAGTTTCCTTCTAGCTCAAAAAACGACATCAGGAACAATCATGTTAAACGAGGAAGAGCTTGTTGCGTTTGAGGAAAGACCAAAAAATATATGCACACCTAACCATGATATAACATTACTCAAATAGACATTTACAAAATATGTCATACATTTGCAAGTTTCAACATTTGTACAACCCAATGACATCCACTTGTACACATAAACTTCACTATCTGCATGTATAAAAATCAATATGTACACCAGTTTACAAATATCTACGTGTACACATAAATAGTAATACCTAATACAGTATAACATCTTTAAATTAATACTTTATAAATTAATATACACTAAAAACCTTTATAAATTAATATAATTTTATAGTCCTAAATTGAGGTTTTGATTCAATTCGTATATCGATAAATTAATAATCTCTATAACTTAATAAAAAATTATAGTCTGGGTGTATTCCCAACATTATTAATTTACAGATGTTTCACCGTATTTAGTAACACAATAGACGTGAGTGGGACACTCGAACTGCCAACAAGTTAATCCAACTCGGATATTAGTCAATGGTTCATCGTGGATTAGTTTTGAATCTTCTTTGTACAAAATTCCGATGAATGTATTCAATATTAATTTAGTTATGGGATAGTTACTTGTAGAGTGTTTTAGTATGCTGGGAAATCGTTGTGGTTATACTCCTCATAGCTGGCTTCAAATCAATGTGAGCGTTTTTTTTTTGTTTTTAGTCACTAATGCCAATATCGTAATTGATTCATCTTCTTCCTCCCTTTTTCTAGGGTTACGATTTTTGCATAAAATTTGGGAATCTTATCTCGTTTTATTCAAGAACGAGATGAAAGATAACCTTGATTCATTTGACTTGTTCTTAATTCTTTATTTTCTCTTGATCTGAGGTTGAGAAATACCAAATTTAAGGTTTTCTTGAAAATAATTGGGTGATCATGATTGTTCAAATTTTGGGTGTTCATTAATTGACTAAGATATTTGCATGAAGTTAAACATAGGATTTTTGGATTCTTCTAGAAAAATAAGCAAGGAACGATGAAGAAGATGAATTATCTTAAGAGTATTTAGCTTATTAACATTGGATTAATCTGGACCATGTTAAAAGTACGAAAATAGATCTAATGGTTGAAAAACTAGACATGTATATAAAATGTGGGAAAGACGATCTTGGCCATTGAAAGGAAGGATAAATGTGTGGCAGAGGTTGAGTCCCGCCACTTGTGTAAACTGTATATTTAAGACTAAAATAAGTCAGTTAAGGATCAGCTACAAGGTTGAAGTGTCCTTGTAGCAGTTAATAAGAATCAATTGCTCTAGTACTCCTGACGAAAAAACAAAATTCTCCAGTACTCCTCCCTTTTTTATTAATTTATTAAATTTTTATTTGAATAGAAATTTTTTGTAAAAGACAACGAAACTAAGAGAAAGTTAGAAAATTACAATCCTACCTCGGACTATCCAAACCCGAACCCAACACTGACCCACAAAATCAGATTCCTAATTCCAAAATAAGTTAGAATTTCTGAATACGCTTCCTCGAAAGGTTTCAATGTCTCTCACTCATTCTTTCTCGACCGTTTTCTCTGCTTAAATTCTCATAACCCCACTCAATCGCTAGCGCGAAAAGAATCAAAACCCTAATAATGTTGAATTGAGTCGATCCAGACACGAAAGAAGACGGGGCTAGTAGTGTAGTAGAAGAAACCGCTGTGGTCACATGTGAAACCGGAGAAGTAACTGGGGATGAGGTCGTAAACCCAAGCGCCATCGACAAATCTGTCGACCCGGAAACTGAGGATTCTCCCCCAGATGCAGATGGAAACGAAGAAAATGCAAGTGATAAAGAGGAAGAAATGGAATCCGGGGAAGAAGAGAAGGAACCCAAAGAAGAACAAAAGGAATCCGGAGAAGAAGAGAAAGAACCCAGAGAAGAAGACAAAGAACCGGGAGAAGAACATAAGGAATCCGGAGAAGGAGTTGAATTGTTGTCCCGAAGAAATGACGAACAAGCTGAAGAGATGGGGGAGACCCAAGCAACTCGACAACATCAAACTGAGTCGCATGCAGGGATTCCGCATGCAGAGGTAAGTAACTTCTAAGGAATTTGTAGAACTTTGAAAACTTGCTGAAACATCGTCTGAATCTTATTACTTTAAGATAGTATAACTGTGTAAAACGAAGTGAAATTTGGAGTAAGCGTAATATTGAGAAACAAAGTAACTTTGGAGAACTTTGTATAACTTCAACTGTATCAATTGACAAAGTTTGTGAAAGTAAGAAAAACTTCAACTTTATGATTGTATAAGTAAGTACAACTTTTGTGAAACTTATCTTATTGTTGATGGTTGTAACATTTCGCACGTGATCCGGTTTTCACATCACTGCAGCTTGAAGATAACCAAGGCATGCTACCGCTGAAGTTGCACTTTACTCCAAGCCAGTATCAAAAGGGTTTTAAGCTTTCAGGAAAAGGTTACATCGACATGGCGCTAAGAAATATACAATTAATCCTGAAACATAAGGAGGTGGACTGGTTCATAGAGCACCCACAGTTCCAACATTTCTTCCATATAAAAAACCGAAAGCAGAAATGGATGGGAATATGGATTGCCGTTTTACGTTCAGCTTCGACAGCGAAGAACAATGAGTTATGGTTTATTGTTAATGGCGTCCAAATCCGATACTCTCTCACAGAATTCGGACTTATCTCTGGACTATACTGCCATGAGTATCCCCCGAACCATGAGAGGTTGGATGGTACATCCTTCATGAACAATTATTTTGAAGGGAAATGGTTACATATGCTGACGTGGAGAAGCAGATGTTGGCAATGAAAGGAAAGCCAGCTCAGGATCATCAGAAGATGGCTGTTATGTACTTCTTAGCCAGCATCCTCGTCGGAGGCCGAAAGAGTGGAGAGGGAGCAACACCTGTGGACAGTTTCTTACTGACTGGTGTTGATGACCTTGATGTGTGCTTAACGTTCCCTTGGGGACGGTATGCATTCGAACAAAACTTGGAGGATGTATCTAGCTTCTTGGAGAAGTGCAAGGGGGTTGTGCCGACGAGTTGGGTATTTACAAGCTTTCATGTTCCTTATTCTCAAGCTATTCTTGTAGTTAGGATAGTAAATACGTTAATCTGATGTTATGTTAAAGTTGTTGTTTGTTGTGTGTAGTTGTTGGCCTTTGAGGCAATTCCAAGCGTGAGGAAGCATTTCCGAGAAACTGTGAAAACTGCACACGCTGATTGTCCGTGGATGTGCAAGATGCAGTACAAATGCATAGGTGGAACGAAGGTATACAGTCTGAATGCAATGAATGGGAAACTTGGTGAAACTAAGGTTATTAATGTTATATCATGTTATATTTGTATTTGAATTAAGCAGAAAATAAGTAAGTTTGTATTATTTGCAGCCACAGGATATTGAGAGTATATTAGTAGCAACAGCAGCTGAGAAGGAAATTCTGGAAAGAATGGGGATGGACAAGGAAATTTGTTGGGCCGATGACGACGATGATGCAGCAGTTGATGGTTGGACCAAGATAGTACAAAAATGGAAGAAACAAATTTTCTTTGAAGAATAGTTCAACATCGATGTGGCTGCTCGTATAGCTCCGGTTGAAGGTCCCACCATTCCTGCTATTGGAGAATCTGCTGAGGCTGATGCAGATTCGGTGGAGGCTCCTGATGTTGACGCTTTAAAAGAGCTCGAAGGTCGGCTTATGAATGCAATCCGAGATGGTTTGAAGGAAGTGAACAAAAAATTTGAATCATTGGGTAACCAACTAACTCTTCTAGAAAAAGAAGTGATGAGCCTTGCGATGAGTGTTCCCGATGCTGCTGGTGTTCTAGATATTGCTAAGCAAATGCAGAGTGAACATGGTGAGGGTAATGATGAGGAAGATGGTAGTTTGTAAGGATAATGACATGGAAGAAGAGAGTGGTTCTAAGGATGATGACGAAGCAGAGATGTATGCGACGGCTGAGAAGTTCGAGATATCTGAGAAGGCAAAGAATGATGTCGCTAAGGTTGGTGAGAAAGAAAAGGAAAGTGGGGATGTGCAAACCGAGACAACGACTAAAAGAGGGGAAGAAAAGCTGATGGAAAAGAAGGGGGAGGTGTTGCGAAAAAGCCAAAAGGAATAAGCGCTAATGTGAGGAGTCCCATTGTGACAAGAGCCCTTAAGGGGGCAGCTGCCCAAAACAAGGAAAGTGCCCAGAAGAAGGCAAGTGCTCCGAAGAAGGCAGGTGGCCAGAAGAAGGCAGTTACCCAGAAGAAGACGGCCAACAAGTGAGGTAAGCAGAATGTGTGAAATCCCTATGTGGTTGTGCCCTTAATAATGTGACAAGTATGTAGTTTGTATGACTTCCTTGAATGGGTTTCTCCTTGAATCCACGTATGATTGTGGTTTGTTGAATACTTAGGACCTATGTTATTCATGTTTTACATTCAACTTCATATTACTTCGTGAAATTAGATAAATTCGTGAATGCGTAAAGTATTTTCAACTTCGTATAACTTAGATAAAGCAGGTGAAACTTTTACGAAATTTCACTTTCGTATTGGTCTAACGTAGTGAAACTAGAGTTATTCGTGAATTAGTAAGGTAGGTGAAAGTGAAAGTGAAAGTTTGTAATAGAGTACTTTCAACTTCATATAACTTCGAGAACACATGTGAAAGTTTTACAAAATTTCACTTTCGTATTGGTCTAACTTAGTGAAACTTGAGATTAATTCATGAATGCGTAAGGTAGGTGAAACTTTGTAATAGAGTACTTTCAACTTCATAAAACTTCGAGAACGCAGGTGAACGTTTTACAAAATTTCACTTTCGTATTGGTCTAACTTTGTGAAACTTGAGATTAATTCGTGAATGCATAAAGTAGAATAGAGAGACATCATCCATAACCATAAAAAGAAAGACTGGGACATGCAAACAACGTAGAACGAGATTACAAAGCGCCGACACATGTCATGGACGGGTAAGCTTATCCTTAAGCTCAGCAATCTCTGCAGCCATCTTATAAACACGCTTCCTTAACTTTGCAACCTCTTCCTGGACACCGAAGACCCATGGTTGACGTAAATGGAAGCCATCATTCTACACATAAAACCAGAAAGTATCAAAATTTGCACATGAAACCCGAAAGTATACATTAATTACCTCAAAATTTATGCAAGTGAAGTATTTTCGCCCTGGTAAAGTATCAAAATCGGTTCGATACTTTGGATCCCGAGACACCTCGTTGATGATTCTCCCCCCGCAAGGGCAGCTGGTCGGGATCCCGCACTCCACATCCACCACGAACCCATGCATTTCGTTGGGTGTCTTTAAGGCCTTCATCTGGTTGTGCTCCTCGTTTGGATGAGTCATGATTCTGGGGTTGACCTGAGTTACTGGAGCAATTGAAGAAAGTATGAATACGGTTCGGAAAAGAAGGACAAAGAAATCTATAGAGAGAGAGAGAGAGAGAGAGAGATGTGGCTGAATAAATGGGACAAAAAAAAAGGGTTTAAATACATGTCTTCTTCGATTCCGCATCGATATTAGGGAGAGGGAAATTTTTAAATAAATGAGTGGGAAAATTTGGAAAGCTGAGCAGAATAAATTTATAAGGTTAAAGTTTCACATGGTTTGTAGTTATACAAAAAACGTTAGAGTTTTACTTTCCTCTTTTTTGCAATTTTCTTAGTTTTATTGTACTTAGATGATAAATTTTATGGTTATACCAACTATATTATGTATGAAATCTGCATTTCTCATGGGATCGTGTAGAAATAAACTTGATAATGTGACATATAAAAGTTTTACAATCCCAGAAGGTAATGCCTGAGAAAAATACATATCATAGTAATGTATTTACCCGTATTTCATTCCCATTGAATACAAAATGTGATCAGGAATTTTAATTTTGGCGTTTAGTGTGATCCGAAATTTTAAATTTTGCATTGAAATCATTATCAAATGGATAAAATATAAATAAGTAATGTGATGCAAAGTTTAATCTAAATCATCAGTTACTCTAAATCATCAATAATATAACGAAGGTTTCACCAACTTTTACAGTCATATTTCCAACCGAAGCAACATGACGGGAAAAGTTGCAAAGTTTAATCTAAATCATCATTTACTCTAAATCATCAACAATATTCACCAACTTTTACAATCATATTTCCAACCGAAGCAACGTGAGGGGCAAAGTTGCAAAGTTTAATCTAAATCATATAACCCAGATTTCACCAACTTGTCAAAAGTTTTCATGTGTTCCTTGAGTCCCTTGAGTTCCTTGAGTTCATTGAGTTCCTTGTGATCCTTGAGTTCCTTTTGTCCCTTGGTTCCTTCTGTCCCTTGTGATCCCCCCCGAGCAGTTGAACCAGCGACCCAAATTCCTGTTAGGAACGTACTTATTGGTACGGGGCCCACGTTCGCCAACCGAAGGAAACTTTTTTTCCTGAGTTCTTCCCTTTTTTCGTGTACTCTGGCGGTAAGGGACACTGTTCAGCGATATCTTTTGGAACCATCCATTCAGACATATGAGGGACTAGATATATAGTCCTTCGATACGCCAAAGCCCACACTTTAGTCAAGTAATTAGGCGAGATTATATCATACATGTCACTCAACTCTAGTGGTCTATCATGCTTCAAACACTTAACGTCAGCGCCTATTGAAAGGGCACATGGGTATCTATCTATATCGAACTTCCTGCAGCTGCACTTTTTCTGATGCAAATCAACAATATAAGTCTTCCCGTCCTTTCCAATAACACTGTATTCAAGCTCAAAAGTGTTTAGCGGAGTCACTATGAGTTTTTGACCTTTCGGTACTCTTTTATGAATTTTGTTTTCCACAAAAGGAACCAATTTTCGAGTAGACAGTCCGGCTGCTGCATCCTTCATTTGTCTGTTGAACCACTCGGCCATTTTATCAATAACTACATCAAGCATAGGCAGTAAAGATAACTTTCGTGCATTCTCAAAAAGCGCATTCAAAAACTCCGCACAATTAGAGGTGTCTATGTTGTACCTTGGACCGGGGAAATGGGGAAATGACATTTCGCCCAATTTTTAACATCGACACTTTTATCAAGATACTTAGAACATGATGGATACATCTCCCTAAACTCTTGATACTGATGTTCAAACTCAGCCTCTGAATAAATTTGTGCAACTTTCCTGAATTGTTGTGCAACCTCTTCCTTGCCCTGTTTGACATGAAGTTTCACATTGTGTGATATCTACCAGATTCAATACCCATGTTTAGCCATCGGATACACTTCAGCAACGGCTCTTATCAGGCTTGGACTTCTGTCTGAGACAAACACCAACTCAGTCGAATCCGGTAACAGTTTTTAACGTTGTGAAAAACCATTTCCAACTTTCATTTTTCTCCCCATCAATGACAATAAAAGCTATAGGATAATGGTGATGGTTTGGATCCTTAGCAGTGGCAATAATAAAAACACCACCTTCAACAATCTTCAGAAAAGTTGCATCCACAGTGATGACTTTCCCCGTGTACTAAAACCCTTCAATGGAAGCTCCCAACACAACAAATAGGTATTTGAACCTTTTTTCTCCATCTAATAAAAAACTTGTTTTTGAATCCGGGTTCACCTTCTCGAACATACCAAATAAGAAGGCACTTTCTTGTATCCTTCCTCAGGACTACCACGCATATCCTCAACATCTTGTTTTTTTCCTCTCCAAACCGACGCATACGACACTTCCACACCCAATCTCCTTTGCACCAGTCCGACAAGGGTTTTCGGAGTTGGTGTCTCAAATAGTCCCGGATAATCACTATGCACGATAGCTGCAACACATCTTGGTGTAGCTTTCCTTTTGATTCCAGTACTTGAAGTTGCGTGAGAGCATGAATGCATCTTTATGTATGTTCTAATCTAGAACGCTTCAGAATTCCTTATCCTCGTAGCTCTCACAGCCCATTTACAACCTTCACCCGCTCCCCGACATTTCACTACATATCGACTGTTATCCGAGTTCACGATACTGATTCCAAAACTGTTATGCTGTGATCCTCTATCAATTAAATCTTTCACAGCTACTTTACTCGGAAATTCTTGAAACATCTCAAAACCCAAACCATCTTCCCACTCAGTAACCGCTGGAGGAATTTCTTTTGCAACACCTTGCAGTTCAACATAGTCAGAAATAGCACCAATACCCGTAGAGTTATCAACGTTACCCTCATCGTTCACGCTGTCCCTGTTATCCAAACCAATGCCCCCTTCGTCGGCCTCTCCATCCACAACATTCTCCACCTGCTCAACCCCCTTTAGAAATCGTTACGATTCTTCAATGGGAGTAAACAGAGTGAGTGCACCTGGATTACCTTCAACTTCGGGTAATCCACTCGGAAGCTCACTATAGTTCCCACCATATGATCTTTCTTTCTCAACTCTTGATTGTTGCTCCGTTGTTGGAACTATTTCCATTTCTTCGATGACCTCTACATGCAAAATACTTATTCTTCCCTCTTTATCCACTGATGCCAAATACACAAACACATCTTCATCATCCAAAATATATGATTGCATCTTAGGTTCTACTACCAGTGGAATGTAACTCAGTTTCAGACTCTTCGTACACGGATAAATGGTCATCTTCTTGCATATCCTCTCCTTCAAAAACGAATAAGTGATCTCATCCAATGATGATGTTTTAAGGGATATACCAAACAAACGACAATCGCTTGGAATCCATTCATAATCATCTCCAGATTTCGTATAGTGTCCCTCATAGTCAAAGTGTATGTTTGTAGCCATTGTCTGTTTTACAAAACAAAAAAATCCATTCAAAGTTAAACCTAGTTATATAGTTATGCTATAAAAGTTATACTAAGTAATACCTTGTTACACTTTTTGTAAGGGAGTAAAGTTTCACCTACTTACACTTTTCTAGTCTAGCCGTTTCCGATAATATCCTAACAGGATTCATAATTCGCAGCTTTGATTCCCGACATTCCCTTCAAATAAGTCTGGAAGGTAAAACCTTGTGTAGGTAGATTTATCACCCTCTCTCTCTCTATTTTTGAAATATATATATATATATATATATATATATATATATATATATACATATCTATAAGAGATTTATTAGGAAGAGATTCGAGCAGGACTTGGTGGCAACCACCATTAAGGCTTGCTTCCCAAGTGATCTTAGGATATATGTCAAAAAGAAGTGAATAGGACTTGGTGGCAACCACCATTAAGGCTTGATTCATGGAAGCCTGTCCAATTTTGGTCAATGATCTTGCAAATATAAGCAGACTTTGACTAAGAGAGAAAATCAGTAGAGAGAGAGGATAGGAACTAATGTTTTACCTGAAGGTCCAGATGCTTGTTTGAAAATCCTTGCATCCTGTGATCGATACTCCAAGGTAAAGCCTGCACTTTTATTTATGCTAAGAAATGAAGTTGGTAGAGGGGAATGTCAGACAAGATTTGCTAAGTTGTTAGATAGGTGAATTTGGTTGCTAAGCTAGGATATGGTATAATGTGCTTTTGTGATTAGGACTTCTTAGATGTGGATTGCAATATTGTAGAGCTGATGATTCTAAGTTTCAAATTGTGTGAGTCTCTGCTGTTTTCAAACTTCTTTCATAGAGACTGCCTGTTTGTTTTGCTTGCGGACAAGCAAAAGGGTAAGTCTAGGGGAATTGATAGACCATGGATTTGACCCACTTTCACCCATGGTTTATATGTGTTTTTACTACTAATTATTATATTATAGAGTTTATTTATTATATTTGTAAGATCAGGAGTGATTTGAAGATAAGTGATGATTTTAGAGCATTTTGGAGATATTTGGAGCAAGCACCCGAGATGACCATCGAGCTCGACCATCGATCGATATTGAGGAACAAATATCGATCGATGTTCACATTAGAACATCGATCGAAAGCGAAGCGCGCAGAAAGCCCGTTTGGTCACAGCCGACTTGAAGCCCAAGTCTTCACCAATTTACAAGATTACCCCTGACGAGTTTTAACCTAATTATGTAAGTTTTGCTACCATGTTAGAGGCAAAGTGCGCTTTCTTGTTTTTCTAGTTTTACTATTATCAGCAAAAGGTTTTTAGGATTTTGATAGATTGGAGAGAAGATCCAAAGTTATATTTGTGATTGGAACTCCATTGATATCTATTTACTATTCTAATGAAGTTTTCTTACCTAATTGCTGTTATGAATTGTTGGGTCATGTCTGAGTAGTTCCATTGTTAGATTTTAGGGTTTAAATAGGTTATGAGGGATTAGCCCTAACTATGATTGCTGAGTTGTGATAATAATCATTAGGAATGTCATTAATGCTTAATTCTAGATTAGCTACCTAGAACTTGCCTTAGGATTGTTAAATAAAAGCGATAGCTTCATTCTCATCCTGAAACCATTCTAATTGAGCTAAGATTCTTGCTAGAGTAAGGCGAGAGCTGAGCTAGTGAGCTTAGTGAGCATCATTCAACCCGCCATAAAGCTTAACTAGAAGCGCGTCGATCGATATCCATATTAGATAATCGATCGACGGAGTGAAAGGTGTAACGATCGATATCCCTATAGGATAATCGATCGACACTTGCTATTGATCAAACACGCTTGTTTGGGTCATTAGATCTAATTAATAGACAAGTCCAGAAACGCGAGAGCTGATTGACTTGTTATTTAGTAGTTGAGCTCTACATTATCATGCATGCAACTCATTAGGCATCTGTAGGATTATAATTCCAATTTTCCTGAATAAAAACCCTAAGTCTAACTATTTCCTTTTAAGCACCAAAACATCAACCAATCAATTGAGGAATTACTTGCTCAACAAAACTGCAAATTTACATTTTAATCATTAAACCATCCTACTTAATTTATTAGGTTCCCTAGCTCCTTGTGGATTTGATCCCTAAGTATTGCAATTGAACCTTTTATTTGAGAGAGAGTAAATTCACTCTTTAGGGTAATTTGAGTGATATTAGAAAGTCTTCTCATGGATTAGATCTTAAAAATAATTTAAAATTTTTATAAAAAATATTTTCATCGGTTAAAATTTGAAATCATGTAATAATAAACATTTTTCAATGATGTAAATTTAGTTTATCTGAAATTGAATTATTTTCAACATAGATGAGTGAATGTAAATTGGTTCATGAGTCATTGGTTTAGGGTTTGGTAACATATGTCATAGTATTGCTGGTATCTTTAGGGTTAGATTTGAAATCTTATCTTCTTCTTTTCTTCCTTTTTCAAATTGACCTATATATGTTTAGTAACTATCTAGTAATTTGATTTAAACACTTTATAAGTTTTTTTTAAGTTTAAAAAGGTTTTCTTTGCATAGTTATTTAATTTTAGGGTCTAGAAGACTCACAGAAACTTAAAAAGAAGTCTTCCGACACATCGCGCCTAAATTTAAGTAAAATTTATGGTTCCTGCCTAAATTTTGGAATAATTTAGGTTTTCCGCCTAAATCAAAGTCTTCCATGAGTCTTACATAAGTCTTCCAGAAGTCTTTTGGGTCGAAAATATTTAACCTAATTGGAATTTTTGTCTCCTTATATAAAGAAAATTTACACATTCTCT
>NC_027755.1:5922151-5922363 GCF_000695525.1 Brassica oleracea var. oleracea
GATCTCTAAATTTTGGATTTGAATTTATGTGTGTGTTTATATGTTAGATTCTAAAAAGCTATAGATTCAACATAGTGTGACTGTTTTGTTTATTTTGTAAGCAAAAACATTTCATTTTTGAAGTTTTTCTCTTTTTTGTAGTCATTTGAATATTTTTGAATTTGTAGGTTTTTTCAGATCTGAGAGACTTTGAAAGACTTCTCAGAAGACTC
>NC_027755.1:5922431-5923981 GCF_000695525.1 Brassica oleracea var. oleracea
CACGAAGTCTTCAGGAAGTCTTCCGAAGTCTTCTGCCTAAAGTGGTATAAATTTTGGATATGTATTTTGTGTGTTTTATATATTAGATTCTAAAAAATTATAGATCCAACCTAATGTGACTGTTTTGTCTATTATCTAAAAATTTATTTTTGAAGTCTTCTCTATTTTGACGTCTTTTAAAAGCTTTGGAATATGCAGATTTTTTCATATCTGAGACATATTTTAGAAGACTTCTGGGATAATTTTTGGAAGACTCTCGGAAGACTCTCGAAAGACTCTCGGAAGACTTCTTGGGAAATCTTCTAATGTATTTTAAGCTAGAAGACTTCCCACGAAGTCTTCAGAAAGTCTTCCAAAGCCTTCTGCCCGAAGTGGTACAAAGAGATGATGTGAAGTGGAGTCCAAACTTATCTATGTTGAGGAATAATATCTAGCTGTGTAATAATTTTGTTTATGTTATAAATCATATTGTTGATGTCCATAACCGGCCCGGTTCATTACCGGCCCAATGCTAGAGAGAGAGAGAGTCAACCGTGAGGAGAGAGAGAGAGAAAGAGAATCGGCATCTTGCCTTTTCCTTATTATATTATGATTTGTACTCTTTCCGTATTTGTATTTCCTTTCATTAGTCTTTCCATTATTCTATGACGGTGTAATTCCCTATATATAAAGGGCTCCTTATGTTTATTAATAATACAGATACATATATTCTATTCTCTAGTTTCACAACACGTTATCAGCACGATAGAATATAAATCCCTAAGCTAAAACAAACCGCCTAAAACCCTAATCCTAATCGGCGAACATCCTTACCGGCAAACCATCCTAATCCCGATCGCGAAACCTTACATCCCGATCCTTGTTTGCAATCTGTTCCCGATCAGCTTCAGCTCAAGGCGTTCCTGATCCTAGCTCAGACGATCTCGGCTTGTTCAACCTCAGCTCGCAAACAAGACGATCTCAGACAGCTCGCGACCCGATCAGCACGTTGGACAGCTCGCGTTCCCGATCTCAGCAATCAGACAGCTCGCGACAACATCAGCTCGCGTTCCGATCAGTTCCAGCTCTCGGTTCATCTCTTTGGTGGTCCATTCAACCCTACTTGAGGTTAAGGTAATTCGAAACCTTAAAGAGAACCCATAATCGAATTTGATTGTTTGATAAGAATCGAAACCATATAATCTACAAACCCTAATAGTATGATCTAATATTGAAATTAAAACCATAGGGTAATAGATCAAAACCCCAATGAGTAAACCGAAGCTCATAATCATACGTTCGATACCCCAAACCCTAATCGAGATTGATTGTTGTATCAATTAAAATCAAAACCTTAATGGTTTTGAATCTCAAAACCCCAATGATCTTAGATCAAAATCGAAACCCTAATATCCATGATCCTAGCCGCATACATGCTTATTGCATGAATGATACTAAAACACATTCGATTTTATAAACCCTAATTCGAAATCAAATTGATTGATTGAATGAATTAAAATCGAAACCCTAATCTAATGCTTTGAATCGAAATTGATTGTTTGAATGATTGT
>NC_027755.1:5924115-5924643 GCF_000695525.1 Brassica oleracea var. oleracea
AAACCCTAATGTCTTGAAATTAAAATCGAATACTATCTTGTTTGATTGATTAAAACCGAATGCTTGAATTGAAATAGAAATCGCTTGCTAGGTTAAATGATTTATGCATTCTCGTCTTGATAATGATCCGGCTAGTATTGATAGTTTTCATACATTCTCGAATGAACCCTAATTGTTGCATTGCTCGACTGTTTGATTGCAATTACACATTGAACTCTTAGAAAACTGTTTGCTAAGATTGAAAACAAATAACTATTGTATTGATTGCATTGAAACCGTTTGCTAATATTGTAGCTGTGCGGCTTGTTTGCATCATGCATGCATAATAGTATGAACTGATTGCATATAGAATTTGAATGCTAAGATTGAAAATGTATGCATCATATACAAATAACCTATTTGCATCATACATGGAATCCGGATTGCTTAAGCATATTGATCGCATTCGCTTGAACACTTTTAAATCTAAATTATAAAACATATGATTTCAGATGTCGAAAACCAACAACTTGGATTTTGCTGCCCTAA
>NC_027755.1:5924902-5925898 GCF_000695525.1 Brassica oleracea var. oleracea
GGCCCTGTTTAAAATAGTTTCAAAATTGAAACTGTGTGGTGAGGATATAACAGATATGGATATGCTTGAGAAAACCTTTTCCACCTTCCACATAAGCAATGTGTTGTTACAACAACAGTATCGTGAGAAGGGCTTCACAACTTATGCTAATCTGATCTCTTGTCTCTTGCTCGCTGAGCAGAACAATGAATAGTTGATGAGAAACAGTGAATTGAGACCTCTTGGAACAAACCCATTACCTGAGGCACATGCGACCGTAGAGGCTAAGGAAGAATCGAACCATGTCCAGAGTGATAGCCAACACAACCGTGATCGTGGAAAATGGCATGGACGTGGTGGTCGAGACCGAAACTCGTTTGGTCGAGGCCAAGGCAACTCATATGGCCGTGGCTCCTATGGAGGCCGTGGACATGGCCGAGGCCGTGGTACATCTTTCAAGCCACAAAACTCGACCAAATCCGTGTGCCATAGATGTGGTATGGATAATCATTGGGCTAAGACATGTAGGACTCCCAAACTTCTCGTTGACCTCTACGAAGAGAGTTTGAAAGGGAAAAATCCTGAAGCTCATATGTCTTATCAAGATGGTGAAGATGATTTTAATCATGAACGAGACGATCTTATGGATTATGAAACTTCAGATTGTTTAAAAGAATGAATATGAATTCAACATCTATGTTTTCGTGTTCTTTGCTTTATGTTTTCTATGTTTTGATTGCTTTGAACTTATTTTATTAATGAATGAAAGTTTTTATATGAAGTCTCTAAAGTATCATTCCGGGTATAGCCAGTCTCATTGAGGGCTATGGCCAGGCTAACATCCTGTTGCCTAAGGGTATGCATCTAGAGATATCTGATGCATTGTATTCACCCAGCTGTAAGAGAAGCCTACTGAGCTTTAAAGACATTCGAATGAATGGATTTCATATTGAGACTAAGGGCGAAGGAAACAAAGAGTTCCTTCAGATCATAGAAATCGGCCAAGGACATAAGAAA
>NC_027755.1:5925984-5927220 GCF_000695525.1 Brassica oleracea var. oleracea
CCACAGCTTGGGGACACGCGGTCTTGCACGCGGCCGAACTGATTCGTATAAGACTGTCTAGTGAACATAAATATTCCCCATTAATTGCTTACGGATCATGAACCAGACATATCCCATCTTAAGACATTCGGCTGTGCCGTTTATGTTCCTTGCACCACCACAGAGAACAAAGATGGGACCTCAAAGGAGGATGAGGATATATGTTGGATATGATTCTCCCATGATTATTAAATACCTTGAGCCAAATACGGGTGATTTGTTTAAGGCCAGGTATGCGGATTGTCACTTCGATGAATCCGAACATCCAACATTAGGGGGAGATATCAATAAGCTTGTAAAAAAAAAAAAGATTACATGGAATCAAACATCCTTATCCTGGCAAAATCCTCGGACTCAGGAATGTGATTTAGAAGTCCAAAAGATTATACATTTACAAAAGCTAGCAAATCAATTGCCAGATTCCTTTGCTGACCCGAAAAGAGTGACTAAGTCATATATACCAGCTGCTAATGCACCAATCAGAATTGATGTTCAAGAGGGACACAATCAAGTTGCTACAGAGTCTAGACAACGTTTGAAATGTGGTAGACCAATAGGTTCCAAAGATAAGAACCCTCGGAAAACTAAGAAAGGTTCAGAGAATGAACCTGAGGTTGTTGAAACCCTAGACACGACCGTGGCCGTTCCTAAATCCCGAGACTTAACCGCGGCCAATCCCAAAACTCTAATAGCGATCGCGGCCGATCACGAATGCTTATATGTGGCCGGCCCTGATATATCTAATACTGATTCTTGGGACGCCAAGATTCAAGGTACTGAAGGTCCTGATAATAACGAGATCTCAATAAACTATGTCTTGTTTGGGATACAATGGAACATAAAAAATGTCGACATTGATATTATATATTTGCATAAAAGGTAGCACTTGAACTTGTGGATTTGAATGAGGATCATGAACCCATGTTTATTTATGAGTGCACTCAACGATCAGATTGGATCAAATGGAAAGAAGCTATAAACGTGGAGTTAAACTCAATAAAGAAGAGAGATGTCTTTGGACCAATAGTCCAGACACCATATGATGTTAAACCAGTCGGCTATAAGTGGGTCTTTGTGACGAAAAGAAATGAACACGGCAAGATCGTGAGATATAAAGCCCGGCTTGTTGCACAAGGATTCTCACAGAGACCAGGAATCGATTCTGAGGAGACATACTCCCCTGTGGTGGATGCTACT
>NC_027755.1:5927474-5930276 GCF_000695525.1 Brassica oleracea var. oleracea
GCTTTGTGATTATAGCAGTGTATGTTGATGATTTAAATATCCTAGGAACCTCTGGAGAGATTTCCCAAACAGTTGAATATCATAAGAAAGAATTCGAGATGAAAGATCTTGAACAAAAAACAAAGTTTTGTTTGGGATTACAGCTTGAGTACATAAGAGATGGAATCCTTGTGCATCAAATGGCATATACAGAAAAGTACTCAAGAGATTCAACAGGGCCGAGTCTCACCCATTATCTAGCCCCATGATCGTGAGGTCCCTCGGCTTGGACACTGATCCATTCCGTCCTAAGATGGACGATATAGATGTCCTTGGTCCCGAAGTGCCATAGGACCTTTGATGTATCTGGCTAGTCACACGACCAAATATATGTGTTGCCGTGAATCTATTGTCTAGATTAAGCTCTTGTCCAACCCAAAGGCACTGGAACGGGATTAAACATGTTATTCGTTACCAGCAAGGAACGAAAGACTTGAGTTTATTTTATACTAACCAAAACAAAGAAGGTTTAGTTGATTTTGCTGATGCAGGTTATCTTTCGGATCCACACAATGCTCGATCACAGACAAGCTATGTTTTCACACATGGTGGAACGACTATATCATGGCGTTCCATGAAGCAGATGATCTCGGCCACATCTTCAAACCATTCGGAGATCTTGGCTGTTCAATAGGCCAGTCGCGAGTTGTTCAGAACAGGGGGAATAATACGTGTTGTACTATTTTTCCTTCACCATGGTTTTGTTCCACTGGGTTTTCCTGGTAAGGTTTCAATGAGGCAACATCTAAAACGTATTACAATCCTTGTATGGTTATGGCATCCAAGGAGGAATGTTATAAATCATATTGTGGATGTCCATAACCGGCTCGGTTCATAACCGGCCCGGTTCATAACCGGCCCAATGCTAGATGTGGGAACCGAAATTCGCACTGTCAATTTTGGTTTAAATTAGGAAACTAGGAAAACTCTAATTTCCCAGAGGTCCCGGAGATCTGTTAATAACACACGCTAAGCAATCAGAACACGAGATATCAACGACAAAGTACAAAAATCGTAAAAAGAGAGCAAAATAGATCTTATTCCGAATCCGTGTTTGAGCGTTACAACAAGGTATAAGCCTGGGCTCGAGAGCTGTCGGCAAGATTCCTAGTTCTAGCAACCCTAAGACGGCTAAACCTAATTGAGTCGCAGTACGAAATAACAAAAACGAAAATATGCCTAAATCGCTCTAAGTGCTAAGTTTGCTCCGAAAAAAGTATCCCCTCATGCCTCTCGCCTAGGACTCCTTATATACTGGCTCATAGGTCGGTTTACGCTTTTCGTCTCCTGCCCTTAAGCCGTCATAGCATAAAAATGGAGATATTCCATTTTTTTCGATCTTCGTAATTATCTTCAAAATTTCGTATTTATCCACGAAAACTTGACATTTATCTTTCCTTGCGAACCAAGCGTAAACCGTCATGTGGCTTACGGGCTGTTGGTTAAGAAATCGTAAGTTGGGCCTCGAGTCATGTCTTAGGTCCCTTTGGGCCGTCTTCTGACTCGAAGCGTTTATTACGGCTTCTTTCGATAAAGAATGAACTTTCCGCGGTTTTTACCGTAAAGTTTGATCGATGACTTAAAATGACGGGAAACATGAAATGGGTTCGCTACGGCCTTCGGGAGGTAGCATCGAAGGGTAGACGAGAATGCATGGACTAATGTTGTATCGACGTTTCGGAAGAGCTCGGTTGCTACATAGCGACCGAGCGGAACGGACGCTCGGCGCTACGTAGCGACCGAGCTTGGCTCGAGCTTGGTCACTACATAGCCGCCGAGCGGAACGGATGCTCGATCGATACGTAGCGACCGAGCTTGGCTCGATCTTGATCGCTACATAGCGACCAAACTTGGGTCGAGCTCGGTCGCTACGTAGCGACCGAGCGGAACACGCGTTCGGTCGTTGCGTAGCGACCTTTTTCGAGCTCTTGTCTGATGTCTCGTGTTTCCTCCGCAAAGCTTTACGTAAGAAAAAATCTATTTCGAAAAAGTATTTGTCGAAGAAAGTTCTCATTTTCTTCTTCAGACGTTTTGAATGTTAACTTCGTCGTAACCGTTTTTGACCCCCAACAGTTAGCCCCCCAGATCGTTAGAGTCGAGACTCTAGCGCGCGGTTTGACAATTTTGGCAAAGTTAGGCATATTGGACAAAGTTTACTTTAAACTCCGCGGAAGAAAATTCTTGAGAAAGTATATATTGAAAATATAAAATTCCGAGCCCATACTTCTATAAGTAGTGAGCTCTTGTCATTCATTTGTTTCACATCTTCCCTTCTTCAAACCTCCAAAACCTCTCTAGCTCCAAATCTTTTGCCTTCAACATGTCTTCTTCCCACGGTGACAAGAGAAGTTCCGATGTTGAGATGGGCGAGGCCACCTCTCCGGCTCCGATTCCGACTTCTCCGGTCGAAGCTGCTGACCATCTCTCCTTTCGAGAGAGACTAGTTCGTCGCCAAGCCGAGAAGGAACAGGTTCGAGCTGGCGCCGAGTTCTCATCCTCTTCTGCACTGGCCATTTCTCCGGGTCACGGGACCGAGGTCGTAACTCTGCGAGATGCGGAAACTCTCGCAGGCTCGGGCGTTATGGATACTTCGGCTCTACCTGCCGGATCGTCCACGACTCCGATTCTCGTCGAGGATAAGGAGAGGGCTGCTGACTCTATTCCTCCTCCTCCGGCCAGGAAAGAGATCGTTCTAGCGCTGCGCGCTCCTAGTGTTGTTCCGGTTGCTCAGCCTAAGGGCCGGAAGAGGAAGGTAACCAAGGG
>NC_027755.1:5930331-5930615 GCF_000695525.1 Brassica oleracea var. oleracea
AGGCGCGTCGGTTTCAGCGTCAGATCGAGGGCGATGCAGGATTAGCGAGTCGCGGGATCCGAAAGGCCACAGACGCTCTTCGTTCTGAGTTTCAGGCTCGCTTGGCGAAGATCTCTGCCTTTCTGGGCTCCCTCGAGTGCATCCGGAACAGGGACTTAGCCTTGGCGACGATTGAGGGTGGGGTGGCCGTGGTTCAGTCGTTTCAGAGTGAGACTCCTCCGACCTTAGAGGCCGAAGAGGGAGATTTGGCAGTCGTGGATGGAGATTTTGATCTCATCCTAGCT
>NC_027755.1:5930684-5931912 GCF_000695525.1 Brassica oleracea var. oleracea
GAGGTGATGCGGCTCCAGGCTTGGACGAAGCGACGGGTGAAGAGGGAGCGTGACTTCTGAGGATGACTTTGGTTAGATCTCTTGCGAGAGATTTTTTTTTTTATGTTTGATGTTTCATATTTCGGGACTGACCGTATGTGGCTTTGAATCTTTGCCGCTCTGCGGCTTTCTTTTTCATAAGTTTACGTATGGCGTGGAAGGAGGGTGATGAGTTGTCGTCTCATATCCTTCTTCGATGCGAAATATTTTGTTCGAGATCCGTTTCGAGAGTTTTTTCCGCGAGATATAGACTTTGCGGGATATCTGAAGATGTCGAATATAAACATACAGGCATGGTTTTTGGATCTCGTTTCTTTTGGATATCATGCCTTGAGATGTTAGAGACCAGTGCGCTGGGTTTAGGGCAAGACCTAGGTTTACTTTCGGTTTTAAGATTTTATGCGGTGACTAGCTGACTGTCGATTTATCTATCGCGATTTTAACCTGATTCGTACCGATTTAAAGTCCGCAATAGGTTATCGGCTTACATGACTTGTTAGATATGAATCGAGCATCTCTCCGGAGACAATTTTTAAGCCAACCGGAAGACTTTTTCGATTTTATAGGGTCCTTCCCAGTTTGCTCAAAGTTTTCCCGCGTTTCGTTCAGCGGTGTTTTGGAAGACTTTATTAAGGACCGGATCTTTTTGATAAAATCTGCGATTCCGTACGATGGATTTATAGTACTTTGCAGCTGCGTGTTGGTAATTTTGGATTCGGATGAGCGCTCGATCTCAGCGCTCGTTAATGAGATCGAGAAAATCCAGGAGCATGGCGTTTTTGAGCTCCTCTCGTTTGGGAAGTAATCTTCTTCGAACACCGGGGAACTCTACTTCTGTGGGAATCATGCATTCCGTTCCGTACACCAGAGCGAAAGGGGTTTCTCCCGTTGCTCGCCTCGGGGTGGTACGGTGGGACCAGAGGACTCCCTCGAGTTCATCGGCCCACCTGCCTTTTTTGGCCTCTAAGTGTTTCTTCAGTCCATCGAGAATGGTTTTATTGATCGTTTCAGCTTGTCCGTTACACTGCGGATACCTGGGCGTCGACTTGTTAAGTCGTATCTTCCATTTTTCGCAGAACGCCTCGAACCGGGTGGAGATAAACTGAGATCCGTTATCGGTTACGATCTTGTAAGGAACTCCATGCCTACAGATGATGTTTCTCCATACGAAACTTTCGACTTGGACATC
>NC_027755.1:5931922-5932169 GCF_000695525.1 Brassica oleracea var. oleracea
CGTACGAATCTGCCTCTACCCATTTTGAAAAGAAATCGGTGAGGACTAAAAGGAAACGCTTTTGCTTTGAATTATGAAGGGGTCCGAGGATATCCATGGCCCAGCGCATAAAGGGATAGGGCGATGTGATGGAGGAGAGAACTTCGGCTGGTTGTCGGATGGTTGGAGCATGCCTCTGGCATTTTTCGTATTTTCGTGTGAACTTCTCGCAATCTCCGATCATCGTCGGCCAGTAGTATCCATGGCG
>NC_027755.1:5932312-5932743 GCF_000695525.1 Brassica oleracea var. oleracea
ACTGTCCACTGTTACGTAGCGCGCGGCCTATGTTCGGACTTTGCGGGCTGCCCATTTCTCGGTGGGTAGGTGTCCGTTGATAATGTAGTCTCGAATTGTCTGCAGCCATGGGGTATCGCAGCCGTAATCAGATTGCTCCGATTGCGGTTGTATCCTAACTTCTTCTTCCTCGTCATCTTGACCTTCTATGAGGTTGACGACGATTGGTGGTCCGATGCTCGGATGTTCGATGAACTCGACCGGAATTACTCTTTTAAGTCCTGGTTCAGAACTTGATGCTAAGGCCGCGAGAGCATCTTCCTGGATGTTTTCGGAATGGGGAATTCCGCGTAAGGGCAAAACAGTCAAACTCTTGAGCTAGATTTTGGACAAGTTTGAGGTACGCGTCCATCCGTTCGTCCCTGGCTTCATACTCTCCGCTGAACTGACTT
>NC_027755.1:5932775-5940131 GCF_000695525.1 Brassica oleracea var. oleracea
AGCGTGGATGTTTCGTATCTTCAAGCCGTGAGCCAAACGCAGCCCTGCGATGAGTGCTTCGTATTCGGCCTCGTTGTTTGAGGCGTGGAATTCCAACCTGAAGGATTGCTCTAAGATCTCGCTCGTCGGAGATGTGAGGCGAATTCCGATGCATGATCCTTGCTTGGATGAGGATCCGTCGACGTGGAGGAGCCAGGTGGAATTTGGTTCCTCGTTGGTTATGGTCCCTGTCGGTAGTTCGACCAAGAAGTCTGCAAGCACTTGTGATTTTGCGCTTGTTCTCGGTCGGTACTCGATATCGTACTCGCTCAATTCGACCGCCCAATTGGCCAATCGGCCCGACTGACTCGGGCTATGCAGAATCGTCCGTAGGGGAAAAGTCGTGAGGATGACGATCGTGTGGGAATGGAAATATGGTCTTAGTTTTCGGACCGATGTTACGACCACACATGCTAATTTTTCCATTAGTGGGTACCTAGATTCGGCATCCAGCAAGGTTTTGCTTATATAGAAAATAGGTTTATGTTTGCCGCGTTCTTTTCTGATCAGGACGCCGCTCACAGCTGTTGCCGACACAACGATGTACAAGAACAAAGGTTCCCCCTCCACGGGTTTTGTGAGGACTGGAGGGGAAGCCAAATACCGCTTCAGCTGTTGGAAAGCGTTTTCACATTCTTCCGACCATTAGAATTTTTTATTTCCCCGTAACACATTGTAGAAGGGCAGGCACTTGTCCGTTGATCGTGAAATAAATCGGTTAAGTGCCGCGACCCTACCGGTCAGCCTTTGAACTTCCCGCTTATTCTTCGGTGAAGCCATCTCGATCAGTGCGTTGATCTGTTTTGGATTAGCTTCGATGCCGCGGAATGTGACTAGGTAGCCGAGGAATTCCCCTGATGCCACGGCAAACCTGCATTTTGTCGGGTTGAGCTTCATGTTATGGGAATTTAACTGCGCGAAACATTCCTCGAGATGTGATACGTGATCCTTTGCTTGGAGGAATTTGACGAGCATGTCGTCGATATAAACCTCCATCACAGGCCTTGTTTAGGTCGGTAAAATCCACGCAAACTCGCCATTTCCCGTTTTTCTTCTTGACTACTACAGGGTTAGCGGGCCAGTCTGGATACCTCACTTTCGTTATTCACTCGACTTTAAACAATTTTTCGACCTCGTCGTTTACCGTGGAAGCCCGTTCGGGTCCTAGCTTCCGCCTTTTTTGTTTGACGGGTTTGAAGGTCGGATCGATATTTAATTCGTGACACGTTATGTTAATGTCGATCCATGGCATATCTTCCGCGGCCCATGCGAAAGTATTGAGGTTCTTTTTTAGACAGATTATGAGCTTTGTTCTCAAAGGCTCGCGGAGATTGGCTCCGATCTCGACGCATCATTCCGGAAATGCTTCGTTGAGACAGACTGTGACCACAGGTTCGCAAGTTGGTTTGCATTTTTCCTCTAGGGCTGTGATGTTACGAGACTGCCAGAAGAGTTCCGCCGAATCTTGACTTCGCGAATCCTTGTTGGAGATCTTTTTCTCCGCCTTTCTAGGAGGGGTCTCGAGGTCTGGACTTTTTCGTTTTTGTTCTGCGGCGTAACACACCTGTGATAGTCTTGGGTTTCCCCATATTACCTCGACTCCGTTAGGGGTTGGGAACTTGAGGCAAAGATGGCACGTTGATGGGACGGCACGCATGGTGTTCAACCATGGTGTTCCCATGATAACGTTGTAAGATGTGGGACGGTCAACGACTAGAAACTCTGTGACTCTTGTCACGGTTCCGGCTTTGACTGCGAGATTAATCGACCCGTAGGCCATGGTTGTTTCTCCCGAAAGTCCCAGTAGTGGGCTAGGGTATTTCACGATTTCGGATTGATCGATCCCCATTTTCTCGAGAGTATCCTTGAAGATGATATCGGCTAAACTTCCGGTGTCGATTAGCACCCTAGCGACGCCGACATCTCAGATCGTCAGCTCGATAACAAGGAGATCGTTTCGAGGTGTGGCTCGATCGACCGTTGCTCCCCCCTTGAACGAGATGACGTTCGCGCACATTAAGTCTTGCATATCGTTCCTGATCATTGAGTGGCTTTTGCGGGTTAGATTGATCCGTAGAGCCCCCTCCTTCTAGCGCCAAACTGTGGGAACCGAAATTTTTCGATAAAGAACGAACTTTCCGCGGCTTTTACCGTAAAGTTTGATCGATTACTTAGAATGGCGGAAAACAGGAAATGGGTTTGCTACGGCCTTTGGGAGATAGCATCGAAGGGTAGATGAGAATGCGTGGACTAATGTCGTATCGACGTTTCGGAAGAGCTCGGTTGCTACGTAGCGACCGAGCGGAACACGCATTCGGTCGTTGCGTAGCGACCTTTTTCAAGCTCTTGTCTGATATCTCGTGTTTCCTCCGCAAAGCTTTTCGTAAGAAAGAATATATTTCAAAAAAGTATTTGTCGAAGAAAGTTCTCATTTTCTTCTTCGGACGTTTTGAATGTTAACTTCGTCGTAACCGTTTTTTACCCCAACACTAGAGAGAGAGAGAGTCGACCGTGAGGAGAGAGAGAGAGGAGAGAGAGAGAGAGAGAGAGAATCGGCATCTTGCCTTTTTCTTATTATATTATGATTTGTACTCTTTTCATATTTGTATTTTCTTTCTTTAGTTTTTCCATTATTCTATGACGGTGTAATTCCCTATATATAAAGGGTTCCTTATGTTTATGAATAATACAGAAACATAGATTCTATTCTCTAGTTTCACAACAGTTTATGGTCTTTTTATGATTTGTATGTGTAATATTTTTGTTGTGAATTATTTTGTAAACTTTAAGAGATGTTAATCAAAAGAATGGTAAATATGCTCACGTTTTGCCAAAAGTACTTGACTTCATTAAAGTTATTGATGCAACATACCAAAAAATATTTTAATCATTCTACCCACACATAACAAAACATAACAACACAAAAACTTAGTAAAATTTGCTAAAACTAAGAGCGAAGATTTCTCAAGAAACCTTAGTCAAATTCACAAAGGATCACAATTGAATTTTAACTGAAAGTTGAAATTTTAAATCTCATGAAAGTTAAAAGTTGTATCTTATGAGGAAGACAACACAAACACAGAATATCAACTTAATAAGACAAAATCATCGGAGAAGACCTCTTATGAAGTCTTCTACAAGTCTTCTATGAGGAAGACTTCTCCGTTTAGCTAGAAACATTATTAAACATCAATGTTTGTAACTTCATATTTATCACCAATTAAGTTATAAATTCGACTCAGTAGTTCCAATATTGACTAATTAACATGAATTAGTAAGAAGATATTAAAAATTCATTTTAATTTTGGATAAATTTGAAGTCTAATAAAGATTTACGTAGAAGACTTCTTTTGAAGTCATCCACGGAAGATTTCAAAAGAAGTCTACTCTGTGTAGACTTCAAAAGAATTCTTCTATTTAGGTCATTTTTGCAATTACAAATTTACGAAGGAAGACTTCTTGAGAAGTCTACTCTACAGAAGACATCTTCGGAAGTCTTCCTTTGTAAATATTGGCTTACTTTTGAAATTGAAATATTTTCAAAATTCCCAGAGAAGACTTCTTTAGTTCTTTTGAAGTCTTCTCGGATAAACATGTTACTTTTGAATATGACCGAAGTTAGTCAGAATTTTGACTTTTTGTAGAAGACTTCTCTAAGTCTTCCGGAAGTCTTCTCAATGTCGCAAGAAGTCTGCTGGGTTACTTTTGCAATTGATTATATTTGACTTTTCGAGAGAAGACTTCTTTAGAAGTCTTCCGTCGGATGACTTTTCTAGAAGTCTTCTCTCGCGGGCAAAGGTTTGACCAAAACCTAGAACTAAACTCGGAGAAGAATTCTAAAGACTTCTCTAGAAGTCTTCTCATTGATATTAAATATTTTACTATTATTTTTCAATTGCAAAAGTAACCCACGCAGACATCTTCGAGAAGACTTAGGGAAGACTTTCAGAAGACTTAGGGAAGACTTTCAGAAGACTTCTGTAGAAATTTTCTCTAAGGAATTTCGAAATTTTTTGTTTACAAAGGAAAGTTAGAAGACTTCTACGGAAGTCTTCTATTAAAAACACACAAAAGGTCAATTACAAAACTAACCTATGCATTGACCAGAAGACTTCTTCGTCGAACAGATCTGAAAAATAAAATGTAGTTCGCGATTTCATACATTGAATTCATGAGATGACTTGCGTGGTTTCTCCAATCACCCAGAACTTCACCACAACGACTACCTACTCGTTAATCACCAAGAATCGTGAGCTTATGAACCTTACATAATTTGTAATCAAAATCTTCAGTTTTTTTGATAAATTTCGAGAGAAAGTGTAAGATATGTGGTTTGTGTGGATAGGAAATGAGAAAGGATGAGAAAAAATCGAAACTTTAGGGCATTAACACTCTCAATTTGGTAGTTCATGGTGGTTGAGGTATTGATGTCAATGGCAAAGTTGTAAATATTTGGTGAAGACGAGGATGGTAAGGTAAAAGAAAACAGTTATTATTATGTAATAAATTGGTGTGTACATATAAATCAAACTATCACTCTTTTTTATTCGCAATCATTTTAGGGTAAACAAATCAAAACAATCAATCTTATCTATTGTATATGATATATAATTAAATTTAAATGATATTAACATATATATATAGTACACTTTTAATATGGATATTTATTAAATGAAGTTTCTACTCATATGATTTTATGATTATTTGCATATTTGTGTTACAAAAGTTTACACCAAATTTTTTTTTTAATGTGGGATAATTTCAATAATTTATAATCATTTAAAAAACAATGAAGATTTCAAAATTAAAATATTAACTTTTCAATGTATGTTCAATGCAAATATAAAAATATAAGTATACATTTTCATACGATTTATAGTTTAATTTAAACGATATATATATGTATATATATTAACATAAAAACTTATTAAAATAAAATTATTTCTTCATATGGTCTTATAATCATTGTATCTTAATATAGGAAAAAAATTAAACCTTTATCATAAAAGTTTATGTGAGACTTTTAACAATTTTAGTAATTTATAGTCGTTTTAAAAAATTCAAAATACAACATATACAAAAAAAATCTAGATTTTTATTATATGATTAATGTAATGATGTAATTTATTTTAATAATAAAGAAATAAACAAAAATGATAAAAAGCATACAAATTGTTATCAAATCTTTTTTGTTTAAAATCATTCATTGCTATATATATATTTTTATCACATTAGGTAATTCCGTATGTTTTATTTAAGAAAGAATGCGAAACAATAAAAATTTGATATATGCGACCAACTATAGCCTGCGAAATATTATTTTGCCGGAGAGTATAATTTTTGAACTATAGTTTATATAAGGTGCTCTAGAATTCTTTGAAATAAGATTTAGAAGGCATACACAAGTGCAACATAGGATGAGTTTTTTTTTTTTAATTTTTACAAAATTCAGGTTATAACTTTTTAAAAGATTATCAATTAATATATAAGGGATTTTGTAATAATTTGTATCTTGTCATAATGAAAATGTTAAATCATGGTTCATGAATATTTTAATGTGAGACTTTTAACTATTTTAGTAATTTATAGTCGTTTTCAAAAATTCAAAATATAACATATACGGAAAAATCTAAATTTTTATTATATGGTTAATTTGGTTATTTAATTTATTTAATAAGTTAAAATTGAAAAAAGATAGAGGATACACTAATACGTTGAATTAAATGAATGTGAAAGAAATCTAAAATATAATTAGTTCTGTTTGTTTTCAAGCATTTATAGTCGGTTACAAATTGATTTTTTTTGTACGCAAGTTTAATAATATCTACGCAATAAAGGTCTCATATACTGTGATTCACAAATAAAAGGTACTAGCTAACTTTTTTTTTCTAAAATTAACTGATGCTAGGAACACAACAAAGTCTTTAATTTGATACTTGTTGTAAACTTAAGGAATAAGTTCTATATTTCATAAACATAAAGTGTGCCCTTTATATAGAGGGAATTACAAAGAGAGAAAAGTAAAGACTACAAATATGGAAAGTCTAGAATATGAAAATAGTAAAAATCATAAACGGAAACTAGGGTTTCCAGCCGTCGGCTCTCTCTCTCTCTCTAGGACGCCGGCTCTCTCTCTCTCTAACATATGGGCCGGTTATAGATCGGACCTGTTATGGACATCCACAATAATGATTTAGAACACTCTCCCTTGGATGCCATAACCATACATGGATTGTAATACGCTTTGGGTGTTGCCTCATTAAAACCTTACCAGGAAAACCCAGTGGGACAAAACCATGGTGAAGGAAAAAGAGTACAACACGTATTACTCCCCCTGTTCTGAACATCACTGAAGGTCTTCCAGTCTACGCATTCCAATCTGATGCGTGAGCTTTCTGAATGTGCAGGTCGGAAGTGATTTGGTGAACATGTCGGCTGAGTTGTCGCTGGAACGCACTTGGACCACTTGGACTTCTCCGGCCTTCTGTAATTCGTGAGTGAAGAAGAACTTGGGCAAGATGTGCTTTGTCCTGTCTCCTTTGATGTAGCCGTCTTTGAGCTGAGCAATGCTCGCAGCATTGTCCTCATACATCACGGTCGGTGCGTCTGCGCCTACGGACATCCCACAATCTGATCGGATATGATGGGTCATCGACCTCAACCAGACACACTCACGGCTGGCCTCGTGTATTGCCAATATCTCCGAGTGATTAGATGATGTAGCCGCGATCGTCTGCTTCATGGAATGCCATGATATGGCCGTACCTCCATGTGTAAAAACATAGCCTGTCTGTGATCGAGCATTATATGGATCCGAAAGATAACCTGCATTAGCAAAGCCAACTAAACCATCTTTGTTATGGTTAGTATAAAATAGACCCAAGTCTTTCGTTCCTTGCAGGTAACGAAGAACATGTTTAATCTCGTTCCAGTGCCTTTGGGTCGGACAAGAGCTAAATCTAGATAATAGATTCACGGCAAAGCATATATCAGGCCGTGTGTGACTTGCCAAATACATCAAAGCTCCTATGGCACTGAGATATGGCACTGAGATATGGCACTACGGGACCAAGGACATCTTCATCGTCCATCTTGGGACGGAAGGGATCAGTGTCCAGGCCGAGGGACCTCAAGAACATGGGGCTGGATAAAGGGTGTGAGTCGGCCATGTTAACTCTCTTGAGTACCTTTTCTGTATATGCCATTTGATGCACATGGATTCCATCATTAATCTACTCAAGCTGTAATCCCAAACAGAAATTTGTTTTTCCAAGATCTTTCATTTCGAATTCTTTCTTAAGATATTCAACTGTTTGG
>NC_027755.1:5940920-5966588 GCF_000695525.1 Brassica oleracea var. oleracea
TTTTTTATAATCGTGGGAGAATCAAATCCAACATATATCCCCATCCTCCTTTGAGGTCCCATATTTGTTCTCTGTGGTGGAGCAATTGGAACATAAACGGCACAGCAGAATGTCTTAAGATGGGATATGTCTGGCTCATGACCCGTAAGCAATTAATGGGAAATATTTATGTTAACTAGACAGTCTTATACGAATCAGTTCGGCCGCGTGCAAGGCCGCGTGTCCCCAAGCTGTGGCCGGAAGCTTAGACCTCATAAGCAATGGTCTAGCTATTAGCTGAATTTGTTTTATGAATGATTCGGCCAAGTCAGTCTGTGTATGTACTTGTGCCACGGAATGTTCCACACTTACCCCCATGGACATACAATAATCATTAAACGCTTGGGACGTGAACTTATAATCAAGACTTTTATATCAAAACCTTTCATTCATTTAATCTTTAAATAAGAAAACAAGTTCAAAGCAATCAAAACATAGAAAACACAAAGCAAAGAACACAAAAACATAGATGGCCGAAATCAACTTTGATCTTTTAAACAATTCGATGTTTCATACTCCATGAGATCGTCTTGTTCATGATTAAAATCATCTTCACCATCTTGATATGTCGTGTGGGCTTCAGGATTCTTCGCTTTCAAACTCTCTTGGTAGAGGTCAACGAGATGTTTGGGAGTCCTACATGTCTTAGCCCAATGATTATCCATACCACATCTATGACACACGAATTTGGTCGAGTTTTGTGGCTTAAATGATGTACCACGGCCTCGGCCATATCCACGGCCTCCATAGGAGCCACGGCCATATGAGATACCTCGGCCTCGACCAAACGAGTTCCGGCCTCGACCACCACGTCCATGCCATTTTCCACGCCCACAGCCGTGTTGGGTATCACTCTGGACATGGTTCGACACTTTCTTAGCCTCTACGGTCGCATGTGCCTCAGGTAATGGGGTTGTTCCAGGAGGTCTCAATTCACTGTTCCTCATCAACAGCTCATTGTTTTGCTCAGCGAGCAAGAGACAAGAGATCAGATTAGCATAAGTAGAGAAGCCCTTCTCACGGTACTGTTGTTGTAACATCACATTGCTTGTATGGAAGGTGGAAAAGGTTTTCTCAAGCATATCCTTATCCGTTATATCCTCACCACACAGTTTCAACTTGGAAACTATTTTAAACAGGGCTGAGTTATACTCATCCACGGACTTGAAGTCCTGGATTATGAGATTCCTCCAATCATATCTAGCCTTTGGTAATAACACCGTTCTCTGGTGATCATATCTCGTTTTCAATTCTGTCCAAAGGTATAGAGGATTCTCAATAGTCAAATACTAATCTTTGAGACTCTCAACAAGATGATGGCGTATAATCAATATAGCACTGTATCTATCTTTCTCACTTGCATTATTGCCCTCGGTGATACATTCACCGAGTCCCTTGGATTTCAAGATGATCTTAGTATCAAGTGTCCATTGCAAGTAATTATCTCCAGAGAGATTTATGACAGCAAAATCCAAGTTGTTGATTTTCGACATCTGAAATCATATGTTTTATAAATTTAGACTTTAAAAGTGTTCATGTGAATGGAATCAATATGTTCAAGCAATTCGGTTTCTAGGTATGATGCATACATGTTCAATCTTAGCATTCGGATTCTATATGCAATCAGTTCATACGATTATGCATGCACGATGCAAACAAGCCGCACGGCTACAAGATAAGCTTCACGGCCAAGCAAAGATCAAACAATGTTCATTCGTTTTCAATCTTAGCAAACGGTCTTCTAAGTGTTCAATGTGTAATTGCAATCAAACAGTCGAGCAATGCATCATATTCAATCAATCTATGCGATTAGGGATTTAATATAAAACATGAGGTCGAATTTTAATCAAGTCTAAAACATGATGAAAATAATTAACCTAGCAGTCGATTTCAATTTCAAATCAAGCATTCGATTTTAATCAATTAGACAAGATAGCATTTGATTTTAATTTCAAGACATTAGGGTTTCGATATTAATCTATCATTCGGTTTCAATTAAACAATCAGTGCTTGCAATATGATTTCAAATTGGAAACATTCAATCAATTTTAATTTAATCAATCAATCAGATTCAAGTATGAATTTATCAATCCTAACAAAACGATTTCTATGTGATCATATACAATCTCAATAGCATTCAAGCAATCAATCGATTTCAATTTAGGGTTTGATTTTAATCTAGTATACGGTTTCAATTAATCAAGGCTTAGCATACTATATCCAAACATACAATCATTCAAACAATCAATTTCAACTTCAAAGATCAATTAGGGTTTGGATAAAATCGATTATACATTAGCTTTAGGGTTTTAATTGATTTCATGCATGACATGCATTATGCATGTATGCGGCTAGGGTATAAGGAATTTGGGGTTTCGATTTTGATCATTAGATCAATGGGGTTTAGGGAATCGAACTTATGATTATGAGCTTCGATTTACTCATTGGGGTTTTGAGATTCAAAACCATTAAGGTTTCGATTTTAATTGATCAAACAATCAATCTCGATTAGGGTTTGGATCTATTACCTTATGGTTTTGATTTGATCATTGGATCATTAGGGTTTAGGAAATTGAACTTATGATTATGAGCTTCGATTTACTCATTGGGGTTTTGATCTATTACCCTAAGTTTTCGATTAGGGTTTTATGGTTTCAATTCATATCAAGCAACCAAATTCGATTATGGGTTCTCTTTAAGGTTTCGAATTACCTTAACCTCTAGTAGGGTTGAATGGACCACCGAGGAGAGAAGAACCGTGAGCTGAACACGAACGGATTGCTTGCTGTCCTTGCTTGTATCGGGAACGCGAGCTGTCCAACGTGCTGATCGGGTCGCGAGCTGTCTGCGAGCTGTCTGAGATCGTCTTGTTTGTGAGTTGAGGTTGAACAAGCTGGGATCGTTTGAGCTAGGATCAGGAACACCTTGAGCTGAAGCTGATCGGGAACACAAGCTGAACGGTATGTAGGTTCGCGATCGGGATTAGGGTTCGCCGGTAAGGATGTTCACCGGCTAGGGTTTTAGGGTTTAGGTTCGTTGGGTTTTAGCTTAGGGTTCTTAGATTCTATCGTGCTGATAACGTCTTGTAAACTTAAGGAATAAGTTCTATATTTCATAAACATAAAGTGTACCCTTTATATATAGAGAATTACAAAGAGAGAAAAGTAAAGACTACAAATATGGAAAATCTAGAATATGGAAATAGTACAAATTATAAACTAATAAGAAAAATGGAAACTAGGGTTTCCAGCCGCCGGCTCTCTCTCTCTCTAAGGCGCCGGCTCTCTCTCTAAGGCGCCGGCTCTCTCTCTCTAACATATGGGCTGGTTATGGGTCGGGCCTGTTATGAACATCCACAATAATGATTTATAACAATACTTAGAATCTCTTTGATACGGACCATAAAATTATTAAACCCTCATGTTCGTCCTCCATTTTTTTAGACATTTTAAAAATATATATATACTTGTTTACATTTCAAATGCAATTTAATTAAATAATATTGATAAATTTTAAATTTTAAAGAAATTTAATTGTGTCTATTAAATTTTTATTCGATTAAAATTTTGGGAAATAGCTAATCATGAAAATATTATATTTCTAATTAAAATTAAATATTTGTTTAATATTTGTGAATTCTACAAAGTAAGTATTAGAAATCTTAAATAAAGATTGTGAGAAAGACTGTGAAGCGGTTGCGGGTGCGGGAGTTCGCGGATGCGGATAATTGTGGTTTCAAGTGTTATTACGCGTTTTGTATTACTGGCACAACGTTTGAAAATTATTGTGTTTGCGAGATATTTGTGACTGGTTGATTATAAGATATTGCACCATTTAATATAAATTACCAATATTAACATATTATAACATTATAAAAATATAAAAAAATACTATTGTAATAATATATAATAATTATCAATATAATATGATTAATAATAATATTATGTTTATTTATTTAATTTTTAAATTAGTTGAAAGTTATATTCTATTTTTTTAAGACTTATATTAAAACTCTTAAAAGAATATTTTTTTTCGTTTTATATATGTGTATATCTTTATATATGTATGTATATTAATTTTTTAAAATTATAATGAATAGTTAGTTTAAATGTTTTTTATAAAAAAAATTATGATAATGTTTGTGGATTTAAATTAATGTATAAAATATGTATATATTTTAATTTATAATATTTCCATTTTTTAATTTTAATTTTAAAATTTTAAAATATTTTTGAAAAAACTTTTATATTTATTTATCCATCCGCAACCGCAAACGCTAACTGGAACCAACTTTTGATTTTAAGAGGTTCAGAGCGGTTTGAAACGATTTGTAACGGTTTGTATGATTGTTTCGAAACGCTGTCAACCGCTATCAACCGCAAAAACTGCGTTTGCGGGTGGTAGCGGAGAAACCAGTCAGGCCCTTAATATATAAGGGATGTATGAACATCTTTTGAATGCACATATATATAATTATAGATTCTTTTAGTTAATGTATTATATGGATTCTAAAATATTTTAAGCAATTTCATTATACAATAAAAGTAACAGTTTATGGTAAAATAAAAATTAATTGAAGCAAAGCTAATTTGGTAATACTGATAAATTATTAACCAAAATTAGTTATAAAACCATTACACCCCTCCATTTATCGAGGAATATATTTGACCCTTTTTATTGTAGCCAATAAATCGCAACTTAATGGTTTCAAAACAAAGGTGAAACTGAACTTACTAGAAATAGGAGAAAAAATTAAAAACTGTTCGCTCTGCTCCTTATAATATCATTCTCCCTTCTTTTTTGATTCCCATCACTTTAAATTCTAGAAAAGAAAAAGATTTTTTCCTAAAACTAAATCTTAAAATTTCGAAGATGCCAGAGACGGATTTATCGTTTGGAAGGTCATTACTAAGTTTGCGTCGGGACCAAGTGCACTTAATGGACCCAACTGAGCCTATGAGCATGGAGGTGGAGTTAGATTCTTTTCAGAGACAAGTTGCTGAGAAATTTATTGATCTCAACGCCTCTGCGAATGACGATGAGCTCCTCTCACTTGAATGGATAGGAAAACTTCTTGATTCGTTTCTTTGTTGCCAAGAAGAATTTCGGGTTATAATATTCAACCACAAGTCTCAGCTTCTCAAACAGCCAATGGACCGTTTGATAGAAGACTATTTCGAGAGGAGCGTCAAAGCTCTTGATGTTTGCAATGCAATTCGTGATGGGATCGAGCTGATCGGGCAATGGCAAAAACTAATTGAAATCGTAATATGCGCTTTGGACGCGAGCCATGGACAGCTCGGTGAAGGAGAAATCCACCGTGCTAAGAAAGCATTGATTGATTTAGCCATTGGGATGCTAGATGAGAAAGATTCTTCTAACTCGTTAGCCCAGCGTAACCGTTCTTTCACACGTAACAAGGACAACAATCAACACACTGGCTATTTAAGGTCACTGTCTTGGAGCGTGTCACGGTCTTGGTCAGCCGCAAAGCAGTTACAAGGGATAGGAAATAACTTGGCCACACCTCGAGCCAGCGATGTCATTGCTACTAATGGTCTAGCCCTAACGGTCTACACAATGACATCGATATTGTTGTTTGTTATGTGGGTTCTTGTAGCCGCTATACCTTGCCAAGACCGTGGTTTACAAGTGCATTTTTACTTCCCAAGGCATTTCCAATGGGCAGTACCAGTGATGTCCTTGCACGATAAGATCATGGATGAATCAAAGAAAAGAGATAAAAAGAAAGCATGTGGATTGCTTAAAGAGATTAATCTAATGGAGAAAAACACGAGAATGTTAAGTGAACTGATTGATTCAGATAACTTCTCATTAACCGATGATAATGCTTTAAAAGTGAAGGAGAGAGTGGAAGAGTTGATGCAAGTACGTGAATCAATGAAAGAAGGTTTGGATCCATTCGAAAGGAAAGTTAGAGACGTTTTCCACAGGATAGTTCGTAGCCGCACTGAGGCTCTTGATTCCCTTGGAAAGGTTCTTGATGAAGAATAGGAAAACTTGAAATATGTTTTCCTATATATGGAAGTTTCAGATTCAGTTGTGAGGAATATATTGGATAAAGAGAAAAATAATCTCTTGTTTTTTTTTGCTTTTCATCCTTGTAAAGGGAGGTGCTAATCTTCTTTATATCGTTTTTATTTTATCAGATTAATTTCCCGTAGAGACAATAATATCTTCTTTCTATCGTTGTATTTTTTACTTACGATGTCACCTCTGTGGACTGTGAGATGTTGATGTTACTCGGTAAGACTACCCCGGACCACTATAACTCACATTTCAAACCACTATAACTCACTTTTCAAAGTATTAACGACAACTAAAAGTTTTCCAAGTTATAAATCTAAAGTGACCCTTTCAAAGTATTAACGACAACTAAAAGTTTTCCTAGTTATAAACCTAAAGTGACCCTTTCATCCTTAGCATAAAGATCAGGGCTGGGTATCATTAATGATACTCGTCTTATACTCGTGACCTGACCCGTATTCGCCTTGTATAGATCAATGCAACTTTTAGGAGCTCCATACAGACATATTTTGAATCGTTTTAGAGCTTTAAGTCAATGGAGAAGAAAATATAATATGAACTCAGAAAAGCAAGAAGAAAACATTAAACAAAAAGTGGAAGCTACGTACTCGTATGAAACTGTATCAACAAAAAAAATATCAACCACTATTGAAAGCTACGTACATTGAAAGAACTATTTGACGTTCTTAAGGCCGGTGTTTTAGAAATAAAAGAGTAGAGTTATATCAGTCGGGATCTAGAAAATATTTTGAGTGGAATCAAAACCTTTTTGATGTATTAATAAATTTTTGTTTGATATTTTTTTTTAACAAGGATAGCATTTAGAAGAAAAATAAACTAAATAAAATCAAGGGCTTATTTCTGTAATAGCCATATTTGTAAAACAAGTTAGGTGAGTGACAATGATATTAACAGAATGCAATGTCAAACACTTAATACATAAATCATCTGGTTTTGCCCTTGCATGTAAAACATTTCCAGTAGCAAGAGAGAGAGAGTAGGTGTCATCATTCATTTGGTGGCGTATCGACAATCACATATCTATACACATCATAATATGAAACATTATTAAAATAAAATAACAACAAATGGAATAGCATAATATATATTGTTCAAATTTTTGAAATATCTATAATTGCAAGGAAAAAGATAATGCTTACCCAACGTCAACCAAAAACTTCTATAAACTAAACCAAAACACTGATCACTAAACTCTAAAATGTAATATAAACTTTAACTTAAATTTTCAAATATGCAAAAGTACGTAATATGAAACACTATTAAAATACAATAGTAACAAATAAAATAACATATTTCATATTGTTCAAATTTTAAAATATCTATGGTTGCAGGGAAAGAGGTAATGTTTATCCCAACGTCAATCCAAACTTTCTATAAAATAAATCCAATACACTAATCACTAAACCTTAAAGAGAAATATAAACCCTACCCCAAATATCAAAATATGCAAATAGTACACAATATGATACATTATTAAAATAGAATATTAACGAACGAAATAGCATAGCTAGTACAGATAGTTCAGATTTTGAAATGACTATAGTTGCAGGGAATGAAGTCATTCTTACCCCGACATCAACTCAAACCTTCAATAAACTAAACCCAAAACATTAATCACTAAACCCTAAAAGAAATATAAACACTAACCGAAATATCAAAATATGTAAATAGTACTTGATATAAAGCATTATTAAAATATAAATTTTAACCCAAATAGAATAGAACAAAATAAATAGCATAATACATATTGGTGAAATTATGAAATGACTATGATTGCATGAAAGAAGTTAATGTTGACTCCAACCTTCCTTTCAAATACTAAACCCTAAACCTTAATCACTAAATCATAAACCCAAATATAAATTTCAAATTCAAAAATAAATCTTAAACCCAAATATAATGGAAATTGAAGAAATTTAACAAGAAAAGTTACATAAGAAGAAGATGTGAATATTGAAATGCCACGAGTTACTTTTGACAGGTAACAATTATCAGCTTTTTTATATACAGATTTCACCGGTTGTTTGAAAGGGTAAAATGAAATTATTATATAAAAGCTACGTTGTGTATGGGTGTACTAGGGAAATTAGACAGCTAGCTAATTAGTGTTTTTTCACCGTTATACAACCCAATTTCCCTAAAATCAATGTAAAATGATAGGTGGGGACTTGAAGCCAGGTTTGGGGGTGGGGGCATATGGAGAAATTTAGCGAGCTAAACTGAAAAATATATGTTTATTCAAATGCAAATAAATTTACTTGTAATTATTGTGGGGGAAGCTGCCACCTTCTTCCACTATGTAAATCCGCCCATGGTTATATATCTTTGAAAAAATGATAGAAACTCTAAATGTTTTCATGCTTTGACAAAGCATAGATAGAAGAAAAACATGATTACACAACTAAGGGATAAAGCAGGAAATATAATAGATGAAGAAGAGGACTTAGTAGCATTTGCTACATCTTCAAATATGAGTAGACCAAATAACAAGATGGAATGGAAATTTTTTCAAGCAGTAATGCAAAAGATGAGATTTTCTGAAGTTTGGATTGATTGAATTATGAGATGCATTATTTTAGTGAGTTACAAGGTTGTTATGAATGGTCAGCCAAGAGGCAATATTGTCCCACATAGTGGATTTCAACATGGAGATCTTTTGTCTTCTTTCATCTTTATTCTACGCACAGAAGCACACATTGGTCTTTTTAATCATGCTGAGTATCAAGGAACGGTAACGGGATAAGTGCATCACACGCTTGTCCTCCGATTTCACACTTTTTTCGCTGATGATAGTCCTTTCTTTTATAAAGTGGAGCCCCACAAATTCAAAGAAGTAATGAAAGCAATAAGGATGCATACATAAAAGCTTCGGGAAAATGCATCAACTTTGAAAATTCTTCTCTACTCTTCGGTAAGAGAGTTCCACGAAACTTGAGGCAAACGATAAAAGATGCTCTGGAAATTCAGAACAAAAGAGAAATGGGTTCCAATTGGGAAATGTCAGAAGATATTAGTGGATCTAAATGCAATTTTTTGCCTTCTTAATCACGCAGAGAATCAAGGAACGATCAGGATGCGTGCATTACACGCTTGTCCTTCGTTTTCACACCTTTTTCGCTGATGATAGCCTTTTCTTTTGTAAGGTGAAGTCCCACAAATGCGAAGAAGTAATGAAAGCAATAAGGATGCACATAGAAAAGCTTCGGGCAAATGTATCAACTTTGAAAAGTCCTCTCTACTCTTCGGTAAGAGAGTTCCAGGAAACTTGAGGCAAAAGATAAAAGATGCTCTGGGAATTCAGAAAAAAAGGAGAAATGGGTTCCAATTGGAAAATGTCAGAAGATATTAGTGGATCTAAATGCAATTGATTTGTCTTCTTAATCAGACAGAGAGTCAATGAACGATAATAGGATGCGTGCATCACGCGCTTGTCCTCCTATTTCACACCTTTTTTGCTGATGATAGTTTTTTTTGTAAGGTAGAGGAGCCCCATGAATGCGAAGAAGTAGTGAAAGCAATAAGGACATATAGAAAAGCTTCAGGCAAATGCATTAACTTTGAAAAGTCCTCTCTACACTTCGGTAAGAGAGTTCCATGAAACTTGAGGCAAACAATAAAAGATGCTCTGGGAATTCAGAACAAAGGAGAAATGAGTTCCAATTGAGAAATGTCATAAGATATTAGTGGATCTAAATGCAACTTATTTGCCTTCATGAAATTAAAGATAAATTAAAACATAGAGTTAATGGATGGTAAGCCAGATGGCTGTCAAAATGCGGAAAGGAAATTCTCATCAAATCAATTGCTCTAGCGCTCCCCAACTATGTTGTGTCGAGCTTCTTGATGCCCTTGAACATTTGTGAAAAATTAACCAGTGGCATTAGACGCTTCTTATGGAGTTCGAATCCACCAAAAAGAGGTCTTCATTGGGCAAAATGGGATAAACTATACTTACCAAGATATGATGATGGCTTCGGATTCTGTATGATTCACGAGTTTAATATGGTTTTGTTGGCAAAACAGTTATGGAGAATATTTCAGTTTTCGGACTCACTGTTAGCTAGGGTTTTGCATTGAAAATATTATTGGCTTAACTCACCTTTGCAGATAGGTTCTACAAACACTCTTTGATATGTATGGAAAAGATTTTCAATTGCAAGTCCCTTATTAATGCTGATAATTAGATAGAAAATCCATTCTGGTTATGAGCATAGGAGGATTTGTGGATCCCGACTACACCTTTAAGGATATCTTGTCCCGGAATTTTGATAGCTTATCCTAGAATGACTGTTTGTGACTTTATCAAAGATGTTTCAAAGGAATGAGACGTGGAAATGCTTTAAAACATTTTATACCCATAGCACATCTCTGTAATTAGGAGCTTAGCATAAGCCGAACAAATCACAAAGATAATTATTGCTTGATCTTGACAAAAAGTGGTCAGTTTAGTGTTGAAGTAGGATATTTGATACCTCGAAACTTATTGGAACATAAATTAGAATTAGTCTATTCAGAATCCATTATCACTGAATTTTAAGTCTTTGCTTGAAAAAATAATGCACCACAACAGATACATCATTTTATATGGTAGTTGACGACATAACGTATAGTCGTAACATTTTTGTCCAAATAATTTTCAAAATTAACAAATTTAAATATAGAAAGTTTAGTTAGTACATTACATTGTGAATCAAATGTTTTTAGAAACAAATTAAGAATTTATGAATATAAATTTCAAAAGAATAATTTACTGTAAATTTATTAATTTATGAATATATTTTTATCTTTATTAGAAAAAATAATTTGTAGAGTTTTTTTAGTCCAGTGTGAGAACGTTATTTATTGTAAAGTTGAGGATGGGAGAAATAAGAGAGAGAGAGAGAAACTTAAAGATAAATAGTAGAGATAGGGTTAAAGCATTGACGACGAAAAAGGCTTCTTCGATCTACACTTCTCTTCTCTTCTCTACCTCTCGCAGGCAAGGCAAGTTCCTTCTCTCTCCCTCTCTCCTCATCTATATCTGAGAAAACAGGCGCTTCCCAGCGATTTGGAGATAGATGTTTTCGATTTTTTTGTTGCTTACAATCTTTGATTCGATTTCTTCCGAATGCTATGGATGTTTGTAATTTGATTGGGGACTAATCTAATTTGTCTCCAATTCAAATTCAGAAAAAATGATGTTGAGTTTGGTTGTGGGGTTTGCAGGTTGTTAATGGCGGAATCATCCAAAGTCATTCATGTTCGTAATGTCGGACATGAGATTTCTGAAGTAAAGACCCTTCTCTTCTTTTCAGTTTTCAGTTTCTGACAAAAGAGCGAGATTTATATATTAATTTTCTTATTCAACAGAATGATTTGCTTCAGCTTTTCCAACCATTTGGTGTCATAACTAAGCTCGTCATGCTCAGGGCAAAGAATCAGGTCTTCCTCCTCTTCTATAATGTTTCTTTGCTCCTCTACTAACTTCTTTGTCGATTTAATTCTCTACTTAGGCTCTTCTCCAGATGCAAGATGTTTCTTCAGCAATCACTGCTCTTCAGTTCTTCACTAATGTGCAGCCAACCATAAGGTATAGTCCACTCTCCTTCATGTTCCTTTTCTTTCAACCGCTAAATTTTTATTCGAACGTTATCAACTGTAGAGGTAGGAATGTGTATATCCAATTCTCGTCCCACCAAGAATTGACAACAGCCGAGCAGAATATTCATGGACGTGAAGATGAGGTTTGTAACTCTTTTCACTATGTGAGAATCTTTTAGATATTGGTGTCATTTTAATTAATAATAAGTCGAGCCTTTGGTTTCATCGTCTCTTCTGTTCACTCTTCTTTTCTTCTTTTCTTTCTTTCTTTCTTTCTATCTTCTTATATCCGTGGGTGGGGGATGGTGGGTGTGCAGCCGAATCGTATTCTCTTGGTCACAGTCCATCACATGCTGTATCCAATTACTGTTGACGTCCTGCATCAAGTTTTTTCTCCCTATGGATTTGTGGAGAAGATCGTCACTTTCCAGAAGTCTGCTGGTCAGCTTCTCCGCCTTCTTTTCTCCCTCTTCTATTCTGTTTACTAGAGATTTACTTTGTACTTTGTTATTGGTCTCCTTGATGTGAAATATTGTTTACATTAACCCACTTTGATCATCTTTTAACTTTGAACCTTGTTTTATAGGTTTTCAAGCTCTTATACAGTATCAGGCACAACCGTGTGCTGCCTCTGCTAGGACTTCTCTACAGGTGCATTCCCATAACATTTTGCCTAAAATACATTTTAAATAACGAAATAAATATATGTTAATCTTCTTTGTGGCAGGGTCGTAACATATATGACGGCTGTTGTCAGTTGGATATCCAGTTCTCAAAGTATGCTCTGCCTCTTGCTTACATATTGCATTTCATTGTTACATTTTTAGTCTCTAGGGTTGTCGTGAGTATTGACTGCTCTTTCATTTTCAGCCTTGAGGAGCTGCAAGTAAATTACAACAACGATCGATCTAGGTATTCATTATGCTGTTTCCGGTTTGATGTTATCTTGTTGTTCATGTTAACTGATTTCATGTGTCCTTTGAATAGGGATTATACAAATCCAAACCTGCCATCAGAGCAAAAAGGCCGTTTCCCTCACGTATGACCTGCTTTCAATTAATCACATATGTTTTGTATCCTTTGATGCCGTCTTAATATTCTGTTTTTTTTTTTTCTTGCAGCCTGGCTACGGTGATGCAGGAGGTACGTGTCTTACATGATTGTAATTTTATGTGTTCTTCTTTTATACTGTGGTCTTTTACTAATTCATATTTTTTTTGCTATTTGCAGTGGCATATCCTCAGGTGGGTAATGCTAGAAGCTCATGAAACACGGTTTTAGCAACTCTTTTTGTCAAAGATTTCACCAGACTACTTTTTGTTCTTCTCAAATTTGTTCTCTTTATTAGTGATTATGCACGTATTTAATCTCATGCATTTGCTGTTACTTAGATGGCAAACACATCTGCGATTGCAGCTGCCTTTGGCTGTGGCTTGCCTCCGGGTATAACTGGCACAAACGATAGGTGTACAATCCTTGTCTCTAATCTTAATACTGATGTAAGTTGGTCATTTCTGATTTTCTTTAGACAACTTACACTATTTTCCTTCAGGCTTACAAGATTCATTTTGTTTCAGAGTGTTGATGAGGATAAGCTGTTCAATCTGTTTTCTCTTTACGGGAACATTGTGAGGATAAAGCTTCTTCGTAACAAACCTGACCATGCCCTTGTCCAAATGGGAGATGGTTTCCAGGCTGAGCTTGCAGTACATTTCCTTAAGGTTTGTATTTGGGATAAGTTTTGAGTTTAAGAAGAAGAAGATTGTTTATGTGTATATATGTTGTGGTTTCCTGCAGGGAGCAATGCTGTTTGGTAAGCGGCTAGAGGTAAACTACTCGAAGCATCCAAATATTACACCAGGAACAGACTCGCATGACTATGTAAACTCGAACCTGAACCGCTTCAACCGCAATGCTGCAAAAAACTACCGCTATTGCTGCTCCCCTACCAAGATGATTCACTTGTCCACTCTTCCGCAAGACGTGACAGAGGAAGAAGTGGTGAACCATGTCCAAGAACACGGGGCGATACTGAACACAAAAGTGTTTGAGATGAACGGGAAAAAGCAAGCTCTGGTGCAGTTTGAGAACGAGGAGGAAGCTGCGGAAGCACTGGTTTGCAAGCACGCGACCTCTCTAGGCGGATCAATTATCAGAATCTCCTTCTCTCAGCTACAGACAATTTAAAGTCGACAAAGGCCTCTCTCTCTTTTCTCTCTCTCACCTCTAATAACATTTGGGTATGGTGAGGATGATGAATGTGTGTTTCTTTAACTCAAATATCTCTGCTACTTGTTTGGACTTTTCTGCACTCTTTTTAAACTTGGTCCCTTGGTTTAAATTTGTTTTTGTTGATTTAATGGTAATAAACATTTAATGGTTATCTTTATGATTCAAGTAGGATCATCTCTTTTATGTGATGCCACCTCATCAAGCAAGTGTTGAAATTTTTGTTATCAACCATTTAGTGGATACCATAATCAAAGGCCCATTAAGCCTTAGACGGTCCAACTTTCTTTTCCTTTCCAGTTTAGGTTTTTCTTATCTATTGTGTTTTTCTTATTGGTTTTGGATTCTAACTCCCTATATAAGGACACTTTATCTTTATGAATAAAGAGACAACTTTTCCCTAATATTACAAATGTTATCAGCACGAAACTCTGAGAAACCCTGAGCCAAAAGTTTTCGACTCAAACCCTAACTCTCTCGATCTAAACCCTTGACCGCGAGATTCTAGCAACGATCGTGAACCCTCATCCCGTATTCAAGAAGTTCCAGCTCGCGGCCTTTTCTTGTTCGTAATCCTTCTCTTGTTCGTGAGAATCGTGAACCATTCAACCCAATCGGAGGATAAGGTAATTCTCGATAAACCCTAATCATGTTTTACATGTTAAAATCAAAACCCTACGTCCTAAAACCTAAAACTTATAATTAAAACTTATCAAAACATGATCTTATGTTCAAAAACCTAAGAAAATCTAAGAAAATCAAAGACCAAATCTTCGATCCTAACCGCATATATGCATATCGCATATTATGCATGTAAATCGAGAAAACCTAAGCTAAGATATGTTCGATTTTTATCCAAACCCTAACTAAAGTTGTTTACATGTCTAAAACTTTAATTAAACTAAAGTTTTCAGATCTGATTATTAACATAATCAGATCGCATAAGGCTTGATTAAAATCGATGCATATAACTATACTTCTAATCGCATGTTTTGTGTTAAAATCTGTTTTTGTTTTATGAACTAGTCCTAATCGCATGCTAAGACCTAATTTCTCTGAAAATTGAATATAATCACATGATCTAATAGAATCCGCATGCTAGGCTTGCTAAATTCATGCTTAAAATTGATTGATTGATTGATAAATCCGATTGAATGTTTTTGAGATAGAAATCGCATGCTAGATTGCTTGTTTTTCACACATTTTTCGACTTGATCAAAATTCGACCAGCATGTTTATGTTAAAACCTTGATTAAATCACATGGATAGAATATAATCTTAGCATGATCCGTTTATATGATCTGATAGGTTGTTAGTATAAACCCCATGATGCTTGCTTGATTGTTTGATTGCGGTTACATGATTCCATTCTTATGTACACTTAGAATTCGTATGCTAGGCTTACATCATAACCGTATGACCGCATGAACATATAGTAATTGCTTGTTAGGAATACCTTGTTTGATCGTGAGACTTGTTTGATGAACACGTTTAAAGTTCTAAAGTATAAAATATATGATTTCAGATGTCGAAAATCAACAACTTGGACTTTGCTGCCCTAAATCTCTCAGGAGATAATTACTTACAATCGGCATTGGATACTAAGATTATCCTGAAATCAAAGGGACTCGGTGAATGTATCACCGAGGACAATAATGCAAGTGAAAAAGATAGATATAAGGCTATCTTGATTATTCGTCATCATCTTACCGAGAGTCTCAAAGACCAATATTTGACAATTGAGAATCCCTTAGACCTTTGTACAGAATTGAAAACACGATATGCTCACCAAAGAACGGTGATATTACCAAAGGCTATGTATGATTGGAGGAATCTCAGAATCCATGACTACAAGTCCGTGGATGAGTATAATTCAGCCCTATTTAAGATAGTTTCTAAATTGAAACTATGTGGTGAGGAAATAACGGATAAGAATATGCTAGAAAAGACCTTTTCCACCTTCCACACAAGTAACGTATTGTTACAACAACAATATCGTAAAAAGGCCTTTACGACATATGCAAATCTGATATCATGTCTATTGCTCGCTGAGCAAAACAATGAGTTGTTAATGAGAAACAGTGAACTGAGACCTCCTGGATCAACCCCACTTCCTGAAGCACATGTAGCCGCAGAGGCAAGTAAAGAAACTAACCACGTCCAGAATAATAGCCAACGCGGCCGAGGCCGTGGAAGATGGCAAGGACGTGGCCGTGGCCACAACAATTTTTTTGGCCGTGGCCAAGGAAACTCCTTTGGCCGTGGACAAGGGAACCATTATGGTCGAGACCGTGGCTATCAATCCAATTTTGGCCGTGGTATCTCCTTTAAACCACAAAACCCACACAAATCCATGTGCCATAGGTGTGGAATGAGTAACCATTGGGCTAAAACATGTCGGACTCCCAAACATCTTGTTGACCTTTACCAAGAGAGTTTGAAAGGGAAGAATCCTGAAGCCCACTTGATCTATCAAGATGGCGAAGATGATTTTCATGATGAACGAGATGATCTTATGGTTCATCATGAACGAGATGATCTTATGGAGTATGAAACTTCCGATTGACTACAAGAATCAAGTTGATTTCGGCATCAAACTTTTGTGTTTTCTTTGCTTTTGTGCTTTCTTTGTTTTCGTTATTTCTTTGAATTTGTTTTTATTTCTTTGTCTAATTAAAACTTAACCAAATGAATGAATGTTTTCGAAATTAAGTCTCTAAAATATCATCCAAAATTTCTTCATTAATTCTATGATTCTTGTTTTGAAGAATGAAAGATGACATGGATATATTCGTGGTAGACAGTGGATCAAGCCACACGATTTTAAGAGACAAAAGATACTTCATTAATCTAACACTTAAAAATGCCAACGTAAGTACTATAGCGGGTATAGCCAATTTAATAGAGGGCTACGGATAGGCTAGTATAATATTGCCTAAGGGTACGCATCTAGAAATATCCGATGCATTATATTCACCCAGCTAAAAGAAAAGCCTATTGAGTTTTAAAGATATCCGAATGAATGGTTTCCATATTGAAACTAAGGGCGAAAGAAACAAAGAGTTCCTTCAGATCCTTGAAATCGCCCAAGGCAATAAGAAAGTCTTAGAGACTATACCTGCACTCTCTACTGGTCTTTACTATGCCAAGATCAGTATGATAGAGGCTAATGCCACGGTAAACAAAGTGTTTACTGAAAATTTCAATCTTTGGCACGACCGGTTAGGCCATCCCGGTTCGAACATGATGCGAAAATTGATATTGAATACAAATGGACACACATTGAAAGAACGAAGAGTTATCCCTAAGAATCTCACGTGTGTAGCATGTTCACAAGGGAAACTCATTGTTAGGCCATCACCAGTTAAAGTGACTAAGGAAACAATAAACTTTCTGGAAAGAATACAAGGCGACATCTGTGGACCAATACACCCACCTTGTGGGACGTTTAGATACTTTATGGTTCTCACTGATGCGTCCACAAGATGGTCGCATGTATGTCTTTTATCAACCCGCAATTTGGCGTTTGCGAGGTTACTTTCTCAGGTAATTCGTTTAAGAGCTCACTTTCCAGATTTTCCTTTAAAGACAATACGTCTTGATAATGCTGGTGGATTCACGTCTCAAGCGTTTAATGATTACTGTATGTCCATGGGGGTAAGCGTACAACATTCTGTGGCACATGTACATACACAAAACGGTTTAGCATAATCTTTTATCAAACGCATACAGCTAATTGCTAGACCATTACTTATGAGATCAAAACTCCCGATCTCAGCTTGGGGACATGCAGTTTTACATGCAGCTGAATTAATTTCGCATCAGACCATCTAGTGAGCATAGATATTTCCCATCACAATTACTTACGGGTCGCGAGCCAGACATATCCCATCTTAAGACATTTGGATGTGCTGTTTATGTACCAATTGCACCACCGCAGAGAACTAAGATGGATCTTCAAAGGAGGATGGAGATATATGTTGGATATGACTCTCCCACAATAATTAAGTACCTTGAGCCAACTACGGATGATTTGTTTAAGGCCAGGTACTCGGATTGTCATTTTGACGAATCCAATTATCCAACATTAGAGGGAGATAATAATAAGCTGGTAAAAGAAATTACGTGGAATCAACCATCCTTGTCCTGGCTGGATCCTCGGAATCAGGAATGTGAATTAGAAGTCTAAAAGATAATACACTTACAAAAGCTAGCGAATCAATTGCCAGACTCTTTTGCTGACCCGAATAGAGTAACAAAGTCATATATACCAGCTGCGAATGCACCAATTCGTATTGATGTCCAAGAAGGACACAATCAAGTTGCTACATAGTCTAGAGCACGTTTGAGACATGGTAGACCAATAGGTTCCAAAGATAAGAACCCTCAGAAACTAAAGAAAGGTGCTGAGAATGACCTGAATATCCTAGGAACCTCTGGAGAAATTTCCCAAACAGTTGAATATCTTGAGAAAGAATTTGAGATGAAAGATTTAGGAAAAACGAAATTTTGTTTGGGATTACAGATTGAGCGCCTTAAACATGGAATCCTTGTGCATCAAAAGGCATATACAGAGAAAGTGCTCAAACGATTTAACATGGACCAATCTCACCCATTGAGTAACCCCATGGTCGTGAGATCTCTTGGTTTGGATACAGATCCTTTTGGTCCTAAGAAGGACGATGAAGAAGTCCTTGGTCCCAAAGTGCCATATCTCAGTGCCATAGGAGCTTTAATGAATCTGACGAGCCACACTAGGCCAGACATATGTTTTTCCGTGAATCTATTGTCTAGATTTAGCTCATGTCCGATCCAAAGGCACTGGAACGGGATTAAACATATTCTTCGTTACCTACAAGGAATGAAAAAGAAGGGTTAATTGGTTTCGCTGATGCATGTTATCTCTCGGATCCGCATAATGCTCGATCTCAGACAGATTATGTTTTTACACACGGTGGTACTGCTATATCTTGGCGATCCATGAAGCAAAATATTGAGCCACATCGTCCAATCATGCCGAGATATTAGCCATCCATGAGGCCAGCCGTGAGTGTGTTTGGTTGCGGTCCAAGACGCAACATATTAGAGCCGATTGTGGGATTTCCAAAGGGAAGGATGCACCAACCATCATGTACGAGGACAATGCCGCATGCATAGCTCAACTTAAAGATGGATACATCAAAGGAGATAGGACGAAACACATTCTGCCGAAGTTCTTCTTTACACATGAGTTGCAGAAAAATGGCGAGGTCCAAGTACTACAAGTTCGTTCAAGTGATAATTCAACAGACCTATTTACCAAGTCACTTCCAACCTCAACGTTCAAGAAGCTTACGAATCAGATCGGGATGCGTCGACTGAAAGATATTCAGTGAGATACAAAACAGGGGGAGTAATACGTGTTGTACTCTTTTTCCTTAACCATGGTTTTATCCCTTTGGGTTTTCATGGTAAGGTTTTAATGAGGCAACATCCAAAGCGTATTGCCATCTCTTAATGGTTATGACATCCAAGGGGGAATGTTATGAACCATTTAGTGGATACCATAACCAAAGGCCCATTAAGCCTTAGGCGGTCCAACTTCCTTTTCTTTTCCAGTTTAGGTTTTCCTTATCTATTGTGTTTTCCTTATTGGTTTTGGATTCCTTGTAACTCCATATATAAGAGCACCTTATGTTTATGAATAAAGAGACAATGTTTCCCTAATATTACAACAATTTTCCATTTCTTTTATTTTTATAGTCAAAGTTTTAAGATCAGCTACTTCTCAAGAATGCAAAAATGAGATTGTAGATTCGCTAGTTAGGAATGCACGTTCTTTTCATAGATATCTTTGTTTTATTGGTTGTTTTATTCTGCTCTAGCTATTGAGATCACCTCAAATTTGAGTACAAGAATAGCTGTTTGTTGCAAAAAGAAAAAAAAAATCAAGTCAGCTGGAATTTTATAATTACAAATAACTTTTCCAGCATAATTTTCTTATAAATAGTACAGTGTCTCATTATTGTTATGTTTGACTTAATTTGTTTCAGTTTGTTTGTTTTTAGGTCATCTAATATTATGTCTGCTTTTATATGTTTTTGTCAGGTTGATATATTGTGTTTCTCGTATGGATTATACGACGATTAACATTTTATTCTTATATCAGTAATGAGATATGATGGAGTTTTATTTTAGGTTCAATGAAGCTAATATACAAATATGGAGCAAAATTTGGTAATCATGCAATATTTTTATTAATTGGCGAATCAGTTACATCAAACACGTACGAAGACGGTTCTGTCTTCAAAACTGACTGACAACCCTATGTTAATAAACCTGTAGTTTGATATTGAAAAAGTTTTGACATAACCTTAATGTCAGAGGCGTGGTAGAAAAAAATGTTGAAGTTTTTAATAAAATTAAAATTGTGTAATATGTTTTGTTGACATCTGTCTCGGTGTTGGTTACAAAATTCAAAATTTATATCTTTTCTGTATATAGTAAAAACTTTTATCGCTTATGAAAATTAAATTAGGATTAAAAGGGTACTGAAATATCATAAGATACGATATTATAAAGAGTTGTGTGCAAATTACATAAAATTTAGAACATTAACCATAGACATTAAGCATTAAGACAATAAAACCAGTTAATTTTTCAAGATAGAAACAACAATAGCAGTGACTACAACGAAACCGTCCCAGGATAAAATAAGGAATTGCTGAAGAAGTTTTTCACGTTCCGCTTTAAGATGATTGGCAATGAATGTTAAATTTGGTTATGGGTCCTCCACTGCAATTGGTCCGACCCCTTCGGTAAAATCACGGAGTTGGTGTCTCAGTTCAAGAACAATGTAACAGAGATATAACAAACAGCTCATAGGGCTGGTTGACAAACCAGTTCTCTAGTACATGTCACATGCCCACAAGACTAGATGATGCCAATCGACATCAACGCTATATGTCCCTAAGTCTATATGTTCATATGGTTATATACCATCGTCAGACAATATGTCCATTTACAATATACTATTACTTAGGACTTTCGCCCAATAATCTAAAAGACAATGCACCTTTACATCAGGCTGTGACATCTCAAAAAACAAACAAGATGACGTCATGCTCTCTAAGCTTCAAGGACATGCTGCCAAGGCACAATTCATGACATCCGATAAGCACAAGGTATTCTCAACCTTAAAACATGAACCCAAAAAATACGAGGCAAATTGTTGGCATAAATTATTCAGGAGATATTTCTCCAGGTTAGTAGGACGCTAATCTTCAGCTTTCGGCCTGCCATGTGATTTCTTTCTGCTTATGGATAAATGAAAATTTTCCTAAAACTAAAGAAATCAGTTTACATAAAAATTAATCTTCCTAAATCTAAAAGAAAATAATGTATGCTAATATTTAAGACTATCTTCAAGAGAAACAAATATATTCTATTATCTAAGGATATATATGAACATTTCCTTTTTTTAACACTGGGTAACACGTTAAATCATCATATAATCTCTAAATCTATTAGATATGATGATCAACTACCTGCAACATATGCGATAATGATGAATAGCTCCACGAATAATGATTCCACGATGAAGCTCTCCCCGAAACACTTGAAACCACAGACGGTTCTGCATGTACGACATCCTCGATGGACAGACTCTCACCACAACAGGCGATCACAACGAACGGCTCTGCTTACAGTACTCTGGAACCTCCGAAAGCTTCGCATCCTATAATCTGCAAGAAATTGCATAGTCTGGGATTTGAACCCCAGACCTGGGTGTAGAAGCCTTTAAACCTTAACCAATAGGCTAAGGTGCTTCCACATATATGAACATTTCCTAATCCTAGAAGATATGGTAGACCGTGTAATATAAACTTGAGGCTCTTGACCCTAAGAAGGGGACTTCAATTCATTCAACTCATTCAACACAGCTCTTCTGCAAGAAGACAACTGCCAAAGTTGGACGACGTACCCAAGAGATCATCTTCATCGACAAGCCCTTAACAGGCCGATCAACGTGTTCACTCCCAACCATACCAAAGTCTCTACTCATCAAAGCATTAGACAAGTTTACCTATTGTTCTCGTAAGAAAAATGACACCATGCTCATGAAGCAAATCGATAAGTCTATCATCTGTTCCAGCCATTCACCATTTAGACTAGATGAGCCCAATCAACTATACAGCCATATATACCCAGAAAGCTACATGCCCAGAAGATCACAAGGCACACGCTTACCTAGGCTATGCGCCTACAATAACATGAAATGCATATGGCTTGATCTTCCACTAAAGTTATGTAAGAAATCACCACTGAAAGATGCAGCAATAAATCCAAACACATTACATGATGACACGTTTCAATACCTAGATGACACATTTGAAAGAAAGAACCATCAACTAGAGTATTAAGACCTATGCGATCATCACCAATAGAAACACACCCATGATGAACCATACAATCCATCTCTCATGCTGCTATAGAAACAACTAACAGCGCACATTGACTCATACTCATATGGTGATAAACTAAAGATAAAATCTTCTAATTTATCAACAGCCAGAATAGGGAAAAGTAATACAATAAATTATCTTCTTTTTATACCATTTTGTAGACTTGAGAACGAATTAATTGTCCTAAAATTACTATTACAAGTTTTTAGAACTGATAATACGATAATTCAAATAGATCGAAGGCGTTGAAAAACTTTTTTATGGCTATTGAACCAATTTTATTTTAACTTCTAAACTTAATTAAAACCGGGAATTAACGTTCACAATACAGCCACAACCTATCCTTGACATTTGATCCAACACCTGATCACAATGTCAAACAAAAAACAAAAAAACAAACATCACAGCAGACTCCGACACACCAGCATGAGCCTTAGAGGGACCGAATTTTATTGACAAAGAATTCAAAAAGCCACGCAGGGGAACCAGTCGCCACATACGATCGACTTCTACCTTGTCTTGTTACACTTTGAGCAATGAAATATGCTCCTCTATTCTCCTCTGCAGCTTGAATTCTGGCTGTGGGATACCAGATAGAGCCCGCACCTGCCTTGCTACATCACATTGAAATAGTACATGATGAACCAACTCATCTTCCATTACACAAACTTGACATCTTCCATCCACCTTCATTACTCTGTGGTAACGCCTCACTGAGAGTTTTCCAAAGACATATTCTGATCTTTGGCGCTGTAGGAATCCTCTATACCCTCTCCTTTAGCAGATTCAGAGAGGGGAGAGCAAGAACCTCTGGATATGACTCTTTGATCTTCAAGTTTTGAGTCAGCCAATAAGCAGATTTCACTGTCAAGTTTGCACTTTTGTTATGTTTCCAAGTGAAGGAGTCTCTACGAGATATAACTGGCTGTCTGGTCAGTATTAAGTCCACATGCCCAGGAACAAAGTTTTTATGCAACGCTTGAACGTCCCACTTTCTCGTCGAGATGTCAATAAGCAAGTTGGCCATTAAGTTAACATCAAATGTGATATTCTTGATCCAAGGTGCTCTCATTCCTAGATTTGGATCTACAACAAATTTATCTATTCAGATTCTTGTATTGTGCCCATTCCCAACATGATACTTTAAACCTTTCTGAATCAGCTCTCTACCAAAAAAAAAAATTCTCCAAGCAAAGGAAGGCCTTGCACCCATCACCGCTTCCATAAATTTCGAGTGTGGATAGTATCTGCTCTTAATGAATCTGTCCATAAAACTCTCTGATTGGTTGATTAATTTCCATCTTTGTTTAGCCTGAAATACTTGATTGAAACTTTCACGATCCTTAAAACCCATGCCACCAAGCGATTTCGGCAAGCACATCTTATCCCACGCAACCCAATGAATCTTTCTCATATGAGATTGAGAACTCCGCCAGAAATTAGCCATCAAACTAACAAGTCTTGATGACTGTCTTTAGTAATCTGAAGCACGACATGGCAAAGTCTGGGAGAGCCGAAGCAGTTGTTTTGAGCAGGATCTCCTTGCGACCTTGTGAGAGTTTACGAAGGAACCAACTATCTAAACAACACTGAGTTCGATCTTTGAGATAAGATAAGAGTTCCACTTTCGAACCTAAGAAAAAATTTGGGAGACCAAGATATTTGCTTGTTCCACCTTCATTCCAAATTCTTAGAATGTCCTGCATCTCGGCTTTGGCATTTTCTAGAACCAACTCTCCAAAGGATATCGAAGAATTTTGCAGATTAATGCACTATCATGTAGCCTCAACTCAGTCATGTTCTCCGGGTTTGGAATCTTTGGGAGCAAGCACCTGTAAGTGAAGTTCCAATCCACTCGGAGGCATCCTTTTACAAAACCCTCTTGGATCTCTGAAGTCACTGACTCACCAATGATATGCCAAATTTTTTGTAAAGACACACCCGTCATGCCATCCGAACCTGGTGCGCTTTCCGCTTTGATGGAAAAGATAGATTCACGCACTTCCTCCTTCGTGATTTTACATGTCAAACTTCTATTCATGCTTGCCGTGACTTAAGGAATCATGCTCTGAAACACCGGCTCGTAAGAGGGTGGGTTTGAGGAAGTGAAAAGCTCAGTGAAATAATCAATAGGTACTTATGCTTTAGCTGCATCAGACTATTGATCATGTCCATTCTTATCTTTTAGCTTGATTAGGTGAGTCTTGGACCTATTCGCCTTTACAGAAATGTGGAAGAATTTTGAATTCCTGCACCTAATTTCAGCCACTTTTCTCTACTTTTTTGCCTCTAAAACATCTCTTTTTCCTTGTAGGCTTGCATCAACTCTTTTTGAGATTATTAATCACGAACCAGCATGAATACGGCTTGGATTGGAACCATTCCAGTCTTTCCTGCAATAAGTTGATCTTATCTTTGGTATTTAATCTCTTTTTACACTTCCATGCACTCATGACCCTTCTGCATTTACGAATTTTGAAAGCAACTGATAGAGAACCAGATTTATCCTTCCACGCACTCTCCACTTCTCTCAAAGCATCAAGGTAGTGCAACAGCCTTCTATCAAACCTGAACAGTCCTCTCGGAGCTTCTGAGTTTGCTCTTAAATTAACCCACACAGCCCTGGACAATGGTCTGAGCCCCTCTTCTCGAGGAATGTTTGATTGGAACCTGGAAATATCAAACGCCACTCTTTGTTCCCGAAGCATCTATCCAAACGACACTGAATCCACTTTTTCCATCGTCTCCCACTCCATGTGAACAAGTTTCCTTTACTGCTCAGCTCCTCCATATCACACGTTTTCAACATTTCAGAAAAAGCTTGAAGGATAGCTCTGATCTTCTGGGCCTAACTTTTCATCATTATTTAAGATTTCATTGAAATCTCTTACAATGCTCCATGCACTACAAGAAAACAACGGTATTCTGACGGACATTCCGACGGAAAATGAAATCCTCGGAATATCCCGAGGAATTTCCGAGGATATTCCGACGAAACACAAAATTTGGTTTCCACAGAATTTCCTCAGAATTTCCTCGGAATATACCGACGGAATTCCGAGAAAATATCAATCCGTCGGAATATTCTTATGTAATACCGAGGAAAAATGTATTCCTCGGAAAAAACCGATGAATTCCGAGGATATATTATAGCCGTTGGAGAGCCGTTGGGGGGATTTTAAAAATTCCGAGGAAATTCCGACGAACTAGCCGTTGGCGTCGGAATTCCGTCAGAATTTCCTCGGTGTGTTGGCAGGATTTAAACTATAAATACAAGCACTCCTCTTCCTCTTCATTCACTCCATAT
>NC_027755.1:5968791-5969565 GCF_000695525.1 Brassica oleracea var. oleracea
TTTTACGATTGCATGAACGAAAACCACACAACATAAGAGAAACACTTATACACTTTAATAAACGGTAAAGGGAATACTTACAATTATTTTTGAAATTTTGTTATTTCATGGTTTATGATCATCTATACAAAGAATCCTCAATGGTATGCATTACAATTGTATAAGAAATGAAATACAGCAAAAAAAAAAATCGATGTTTTGAAACCCCAAACCCTTTTTCCTCAGAATTTCCTCGGTAAATACCGAGGGTATTCCGAGGAAACATGGTTCCTCAGAATATTTTCATTTAACCGGGTAAACCAAGCCGCCAAATATTTCGCGAAAATTGAATTAATGATTTCCGAGGAAATTCTGACGGAAATATATAATTATTCCGAAGAAATTCCGACGGACAATTTCCGTCGGACGCCTCATTTTATTAGGTCGAACCAGATCTTCTTCCCCATTTCTCTCTTCCTCTCCGCCGAAGCTCTCCTTCTCTCTCACGATTTCCGCCGAACTCTCTCTTCTCTCTCGCGATTTCCGCCCTAATCCTCCTCAATTTCAGTCACTGATCATGTATGAACCGTATCCCACTCTCTTAGGTTAGATTTGTTAGGTTTTGAAGTAGATTTGATGATTTTGGAATGATATTTATAGATTTTTGTTAGGGTGAATGGTAGGATAGTGTAAAATCGAGTTTGATTATGGTATTCACTTGATTTGGAATTTTTTTTTTAGTTTTTATTAATTTTGTGATTAAAAACTATTCTTTGGAATTATTAAACTATTGTT
>NC_027755.1:5971222-5974578 GCF_000695525.1 Brassica oleracea var. oleracea
AGGGACGTGGTCGACCTGGTCCAAACTCAGGTGGTAGACGAAGTGTCTCAGCTTCAAACCGACGATGACGATTCTACGGCTTCGACCAACTTGTCCCGGTTTCGAATCAACGAAATTGTTGAATTGGTAAGCTCTTTTTTTTTAAAGTTCAATTCATTTATTTCTTGATTTTTATTTTATCATATTTTTATATTATTTAAATTTGGCTATTTTCTATTTCAGTCGGTTCCAAAGAAGAAGAGACGTTTGGTCGGTTTGGGTCGTCGCCCCCCGGTCGGTTCCTCCTTCTTCTGCACCACCGCCCTTTGTTGACCCAGAAGTACTTACGGCTCAGTTGAAGGACAAGGATGATCGCATATCTTTGTTGGAGACCCAGATGGCGGCTCAACAGGCGGGCTATGAGGGACATAAGATGCACAGTTTTACTTTCACCAGTATCAACAGCCAAATACCTTCTCATCTCTTCCAGGACTTCCTTAGCAATGTTCCATCGGCCCGTTGGAGGGTCCATCCTCACTTGAGATTCCTCCAACACTCCAAAAAGAATATCACCTTTTGGAAAGAACCAGATTTTTTTCACCACACTCTCTGACATCTTTTCTTTATGCACTCTTGATTCTTCCTGCCTCTGCCTCTGTCTAAACACTAGAGGGCAGTAGTCTTTCTCATGATTGAGTCTTTGGCACGAAAATAATTTCTTCTGTACTTTTTCATAATTGAAGTGTGCTACAGCAGATATATCTCCTTTTTAAAGTGATAACCATCGACATTCTGAGGGGATTAGCGACATTGAACTTTACTTGCACCCTTATGAAGTCTTGAGTGATCGGTTGGGATGGAATTAAAGGCCACCACCACCATCTTCCTCTACCAAGTCTTCTAAGGCTGTCAAAGCTTCAGTAGTATAATAGTTAACTGGGATTTTACTTATTTGAACCCAAAGTAAAATGTACTGTAAATTTTCGGGTGCGTTTTCAATACATCTTTCCAGCACAATAACCCCTTCTTCATGAGTTTGAATCCCTCTTTCAAGAACATCCAGCAACTCATGTTCATACTTAAAGATGAGCTGAAAACGCTTCTAAGGCAGAGCAATCCCTCGTACCCGACCTTTTTTCTGCTATTTTCTAGGCATTTCATTATTAAGCTCGACATCTTCTGACATCTCGGGTTCAAAATCCTACCCATAAGACTAGTCTTGTTCTCTTCCGCCAAACTGAATTCAAGGAGATCCGGCATGGCGAACAACATATCTTCTTCATCCAGAGATAACGTCATTACCGCATTGTCCATGGCTAACGACATGATTCCAAGCCTTTATATCTTTCAACTACTCAATAAATTCTCACCAGTTGTTTTCTATAAATGAAGAACAGTTTGGAGGAACAGATAAATTTTTTTTTTACACCCCAAAACCCAAGAAAAGAGTCGACAATTTGCTTCAAGAACGTGTTTGAGAAAGCAAAACACGATTCTTTATATTCCACGGTTAAGGAACCACTAGATAAAAATTTAAGCCCACTAAGGATAGAGAGGATATTCTCCTTTTGCTTTTCACACTAAACTACTCTACTTGTGCACAATTCGATTATTCATTTTTTGGCTATTAAACCAAATTTATCTCTTCATTTTTTTAAAAAAAAAATTTTTTAGGAGCAACAATGTTTTTTTTCTCAACGTCAAATGATAAAAGGAAATTGGGTGAGATAACCAACCAAAAAATTACAATTCACTATATAACCAAAATCACTCTCTCGTTCTTTTTCCCTATACAAAACTAATTTTTGTTATAAACCAAGTGGTGATCGACCCATATCAGGCCCAAACCGTCCGGCCCATCAGGCTATCCATCCGGCCCATTCGCTAATGACTTAGGCGAATAAGAATTTACATTTATCTATACTTGATGTTTATCTTTTTCCATATATATTTAGGATAAGTACTATTTTCTATTCCTATTAGGTATAGGATTTTCTTTTCTCTTATGACGGTCTAAATAAGACGGTCTAATACTTGTATAAATATAGACCTCTGGTCATGAGTAATAATAAGCTTACATAGCATCTCTTTTATAACACGTTATCAGCACGATAGCCTCTAACCCTAAGCCCCCACGAAATTCCTTAAACTCAGCCGAATATCACAAAACACTAATTCCGGCGGAACTTCAAAGAGATCGTTCTCCCAAACCGTGAGGATCCAGACGACGAGCAATATATCAAATTGAAGCTCTCGCCAAGACGAATCAGACGCTGCAAACGTCTTGTCGATCCGATCACTGACGCTCCGTCACGCTCTGCTACACTCTTTCTAGACGTGATCAAGTAAACCAGACGTTCTCCTTCTTCCCTGTTCGTGATCCGACCAAGCAAGCAGCCCGTCCGCGACCCAACTCGAAGAACGATCAACTCGCGGCCTCCTTCTCTCTTTGGTGGTCCAAATCTACAATCCATAAGTTTCTTAAAGGTAAAACTCGAAACTTAAAAGAACCTACACTGAATTTGGTTGATTGATAAAGATCTGAACCATTAAAATTTGAATAACCCTAATCTAGGATAATAGAAACCCTAACATATGGAACTAAGTTTTGGTTAGATTGTTTTCCTGTTAAGTTGATAGATCAATGGTTGTTAGGGTTGCTAGAACATTGATTGATCAGTAAGGGCATTGAAACTCTAAATCTAAATTATATGATCCGTTTCCTTTATGATGTTTTGAAAATTTGAAATATCAAAAACCTAAATTGATCTGACCGTTTTGATTGATTGATTTTGATGTATCTGAGGTTTAGGTTGCTAGATTAAAACCTTGAATTATCTTTGATGATTGTTTGAGTAAATAGATTGTTTGAGTAAATAGAACTGTTTAGAATCGAATTTGATCTTAAAATTGTTAAATTGCTGAAAACCGTAATTTTCCTTTTTGCATAAATCGATTGATAAACAAGTTTCCATATTGTGATTAATTGTTTGAATATCGAATGAACTGACTAGGAAAATTGCTACTTTTGATTAAAACCATAATCTGTCGAGAATTGGGAATTTCTTTTTTGCTAAAAGTAGAAAATTTTATTTTTTCTGAAATTTCCTTTTCTACTTGCTGGAAAATTTCCTTTTACTGTTAGGATTGCTAGAGAATTGCTAAAATTGACTGATTGATCTGATTTAATTCTTTTATAAAGCTTGATATTGATAAAATCAAACCGAAAAAAATGAGCCTTGAAACCCTAATATGATCTGATGATACTTGCATTATTATTCTGATTGCTTGATCATATCAAATGTTTTAAGAAAAGTAAAACATAAGAATTATTGACCTGGTCTCACATTGATTAAAAATCGGCCTGAAGATTGATG
>NC_027755.1:5974672-5975346 GCF_000695525.1 Brassica oleracea var. oleracea
CATACTTGTTTTTCTCGCACCATGGTCGAGTAGTTAATTGTTTGGCCGAGAGACTTGTGAAATCGTATGCATTGATTTTACTGACTCGGTTGCATCTTGAACTGATTAATAATATGTTTCAGATGTCGAAATTTGAGCCTTCGGATTATGCTGCCCTAAATCTCTCTGGAGATAATTATCTAGAATGAGTAATGAACACTTCAGTTGCCCTGAAGTCTAGAGGACTCGTGAAATGTATCATTGATGGCAATAATGCAATTGAAAGTGAAAAGCATAGAGCCATAACAATTGTGCGCTATCATCTCATTGAGGATCTGAGAGATCAGTACTTAAATATTGAGGATCCTTGTGACCTTTGGACAAAACTAAATTCCAGATACTCAATGGCATTATGGCGAAAAGCCATGAATGAATGGAAGATTCTCAGGTTCCAGGATTTTGAATCCGTGGACGAATATAATTCTGCTCTGATGAAAATCGCCTATAGTCTTGAACTATGTGGTGAAGTGGTAACAAATGAGGATTTACTATATAAAACCTATTCCACATTCCATCCAAAGGATCTGTTGTTATCACATAAGGCTAAGGGTTTCACCACCTATAATGACCTATTGTCATGCCTATTGGCAACTGAGCAAAGAGAGCAGAAAGTTATAGATACCATTAGCAGATTT
>NC_027755.1:5975827-5978303 GCF_000695525.1 Brassica oleracea var. oleracea
CTTGAGCATGAATGGTTTCCACATTGAACCAATGGGCAAAGGAAACAAAAGTTCCTTTCAGATTATAAGAAAATCGCCTAAGGCCTTATAAGAAAGTGGTCAAGACTATACCTACATACTCTACTGATCTAGACTATGCCAAGGATCAGTATGATAAAGGCAAAAGCCATGGTAACCTGTATATCCACGAAATTTTATACACTTTATGGCATGACTGGATTAGCCATCCAGGTCTTTAAAACTTGATGCACATATTGCAAAAGGCACAAAGAGTTATCCCATAAAATCTCACGTTGTGTAACATGTACACAAGGGAAACTCATTAGGCTTTATTGTCCCAAGTACCACTTGATTGTAGTATGTCCATGAGGGGGAGTGAGGACAAACTATGATCCACCGTGTGACATGGTCTATGACCATAGTAAGACTTGGCCGAATTCTTTATACTACAAAGGCCACTACCTAATGCTTGGGGACACAAGGATTTACATGTGTAAGGTTAATATGCATCAGGCCATATAAGTGAGCATAGATAATCTCATCTCAGAATGAATACGGGTCATAAACCAGACATATACCATCCTAAGGGATTTTGAATAAACCACCACATACATATGTGCTGTCTAGGATGGAACTTCAGAAGAGGATGAGAAAAAGATTGGGAATATATGTTGGATAGGAACATATCTTTCTCCCACGTTTTTTTAAGAGACCTTGTGCCAAATATGGGTGATCAAATTATGGCCAGGTACACGGATCACATGACTGATGAATCCGACTATCCAACATCAGGAAGAGAAAGAAATAAGCTGGTAAAAGAGAATAAGAGAAATAAAATGGTATTTACCATCATTGTCTTGGCAAGATCCTCAGACTAGAAAATATGATTTAAGACGTCCAAAGAATGTGATCAAATGATACAAAAGCTAGCAAAACTAGATGCCAGACACATTGACCCGAAAAGAAAAGAATGACTAAGTCATACCAGCTTAGCACCACGAATTTGATGTCCTAAGAGACACAATCAAGTTGCTACAGTGTCTATACAAGATAGACCAATAAGTTCCAAAAGATAAGAAACCTCGGAAAGAAATGAAAGGTGCATAGAATGATACAAATCCGAGTTCAAAGGAAACCAGTCCAGATAGAGAGATAAGGCTGGCCAGCTAAACATCTAAGGTACCAAACCATGTAGTTTGGGACGCCAAACTGCAAGGTAGTAAAGGTCCTGGATAATACGATCTCAAATCTATTAGATCATGTCGGGAACACTATGGAACTACATAAGAGTGTTAACACCAATGATGTATTTACATATAAGAGAGCTCATAAAAGAAAGTAGCACTTGAGTTTAAAGATATAAAGCGAAGATCATGAACCCATGTAAGAGTACTCATAAAGAATAAAGATTAGATTAAAAGAAAACGTGAGGTTTAAAGAGTTTAAAGAAGAGATGGGCGTATTGGCCAATTATATAGAAATGCCATCTGATGATATAAACCAGTGGATAAATGGGTCTTGTGAGGGAAAGAAAATCGTGAGATGTGGAACGTGACCAAGTAATCAATAGGTCGTTCACATTACTACTTACAGCATTCAAAGAATGGCTTGTTACACAAGGATACTCATAGAGACCAAAGGAACATATTATAAGGAAATATGCTCTTATGTGGTGGATGCTACTACACAAACTCGAAATTGATGAAGCCTGGAAAAAAAAGAAATAATGATGTAGTAAGCAGTATATTGATCACTGGATAAAGAAAATAAAGGTATGAGAAAGATGAGAAAAGAAGTTCTCAAAGAACAGCATTGTTCCTAAGCTGTTCATGGACTGAAGCAAAAGCAGCTGCATTGAATATGATAAGACTAAGTAAACCTTAGTGAAGGAGTTCGATAAAGAACAATACAAATCAGTCCATATATTCTTATATAAGAAATCCCTTGTGTTTATAATAAATCAGCACTGCAAGTATGTCATGAGATGCCATCAAAGAAAGTGTAGACTGCGATGTTTTTCAAGTAATAAGATTATAGTATGGGACTGCAATGTAAGCAGGAGCCATTAAGTTTATATCAGTGGATAAAAGGAAACCATAATGGTCCAAGAGAGCGACCAGAAGTATGTCTGGTCGAGGTCAAATGGATATGGCATTGCTGAAGGCAAGAAAGATCGATAACCATGTATAAAGGTCCTTGAGTGTATTTGACTGCAGATCCATAGTTTGATGAGATTATAAAACTCATTGCAGCAATGATTATTAATGATATGACCTTAGACACTCATGGGGTATGGACGAGTATAGACAAGGTCTATAACTCAACATGGATCGACTAATGAAGAAAGATCGGCTATAATGGATAAGCCATTAGCACATACGGGTGATGTATGTCCGAATGGACGAAGGCATGTCCGTGAGAAGCCAAGTGATTCGTATGTGTTTGGGTCGATGACTCAATATATATTAAAGTGTCC
>NC_027755.1:5978577-5987275 GCF_000695525.1 Brassica oleracea var. oleracea
CAAGAAGCTCAAAGGACTACAAGTTCAGTCATATGATATGTCAGCCGACTTCTTCACCATGTCTACACCAACCACACGTCCATGAAATTTATCTATCAGTTTGGGACGTGCCAATTAAAGGACCAGTTCAAGACTTGGCGCCCATGAAGCTAAACTGTCAAACTGTCCATGCGCCAACTTGAAGAACATACACGGGGTACAAGTCAGGGGGAGTTCATGTGTTGTACTATTTTTCCTTATCCATGGTTTTGTCCCACTGGGTTTTCCTGGAAAGGTTTTAATGAGGCAACATTAAGCATGTTACAAACCCTGAACCGGATGTGTCAATCAAGGGGGAGTGTTATAAACCAAGTGGTGATCGACCCATATCAGGCCCAAATTGTCCGGCCCATCAGCTATCCATCCGGCCCATTCGCTAATGACTTAGGCGAATGAGAGTTTACATTTATCTATACTTGATGTTTATCTTTTTCCATATGTATTTAGGATAAGTACTATTTTTTATTCGTATTAGGAATATGATTTTCTTTTCTCTTATGACGGTCTAAATAAGATGGTATAATATTTGTATAAATATAGACCTCTCGTGATGATTAGTAATAATAAACTTACGTATCATCTCTTTTATAACAATTTTTTTTTTCTTTGGTTATTTCAAGAATAATCCCAAAAAGCGGAACAAAACAAAAGGAAACGACGTTGAATAATGCGTCTTTACAGCCAGATGACGTGTAGGAATATAAATCGTTGGATTATGATCAAAGAAGTATGACTTACTCAAAGTCAAAGGTGAGTCTCATAGAAGTCCCAAAATCGAAGATCTGATCCGACTCGGATTCGTACTTTCAGTGTGGAGAGATGGCAGAAGACAAGGAAGCTACGACGAGTTCGCTCAGCCAAGGACTCGCTCCTCAAGACCCTGAAGATCCTCCCAAGTCTCCTCCCACCTCTCCCAATTCTTCTACTCGCAAGGTTCGCCTTTTACTGATCGATCCTTTGGGTTGAAGAATTCTTATAAATCAATTTCGACCTTGTTCCTCTGATATTTGAATTTTGAAGATCATTTGATGTCATTTCTTGAAAAGTTGTGATGATGAAGAAATAACTTGGGGGGGGGGGGTTCTCAGAGCTTAATTCACTTTTGAGAACTTTTTAGGGATAAAGATTTGGAGATTAAGCTGATTGTTACTCTCTTTACTTGGGAAAATGATATGATTTGCATCTGAACAGGCTTGCTATGCTGTTCTTCAGAGTTGGGTGTCCAAGAAGTTTATGACTGGCTTGTAAATCAACTCTCTTCTTTACAACCACAATTTCAATTTCTAAAATCTGCTACTCTTCTTTGAGTTTAACTGTGTTTATTTATTTATATATTGTCTAGTGTCGTCCTCTTTCCTGTTGCTGTTACATTCCTCATCACCTGGTGGTTTATCCAGTTCGTTGATGGTTTCTTCAGTCCCATATACGAGAGCCTTGGTGTTGACATCTTTGGTAAGCACAATGTATCAGAAGCAGCTAAATGATCCAGGGTCTTGGTCTTGCTGCTATGTTTTCTTGTACTTTCTATAGTTTTAATATTATTGAGTCCGATTCTTAATTGTGACAGTGTACCTGGTAAAACATTTTATTAGTCTTTGAAAGTTTCCTTAATTTCCGACCGTTTTTAAATATCAGATAATGACATCTTTTTAATTCGTTTTGCAAGGACTTGGGTTCATTACATCTGTACTTTTCACTTTCTTTGTCGGAATATTTGCTTCCTCGTGGCTTGGTTCTACCGTTTTCTGGCTTGGGGAGCAGTTTATAAAGAGAATGCCCTTTGTGAGGCACCTTTATTCAGCTTCTAAACAAGTTAGCACTGCTATTTCTCCCGGTAAGTTAGCATATGATTCAGACATCCTTATGATTTTGCTCCTCTTTCTTTCTTTCTACAAAAAACATGTAAACATGTTCAGACGCAATGATTTGGGGACACAAGTAGTTTTATGCTGCTAGGTAGTTTGCCCTTTTGTAACATTTGTTTCTGTTCTCAGACCAAAACACAACCGCCTTTAAAGAGGTAGCAATCATCCGTCACCCTCGCATTGGTGAATATGCATTTGGCTTTATCACATCATCGGTGACACTTCAGGTAGGTGGACAAGAAGAAGTTATAATTATCATATTAATTGAGGAGAGTAAACCAGCATTGACAATGTTATGTTTTACGGTAACAGACGGACCAGGGAGAAGAAGAGTTGTGTAGTGTGTATGTGCCTACGAATCATCTGTACATAGGAGATGTATTTCTGGTGAACAGTGAAGAAATCATTAGGCCAAATTTATCGATCCGAGAAGGAATAGGTCAGGCTTAGTTTGTTATGATTTATCAAGACTACATTTCTGGTAGTAGTTCTCTTTATGAACGTACATGCCTAAGCACATTCGTATTATGTTTGTTTGGATTGCAGAGATTATAGTATCGGTGGGGATGACGATGCCGCAAGTGATATCTCATGTGGACAGGACAAAGAGTAGAACTGCTCACCAACACAGTCATAGGATTCCTCTCAACAGACTTTGATTAATAGCTCTATTCATCTTGTAAAGATACTTTCCACACGTTGTGCGCAGTCCGGAATTATTACTATTACACTTGTTTTATCCATAGTTTAAAATGTTGCTCAGCTTTGTATTGTATTTCTTCAGTTATATTAAAATACTAGTACCTTGAGACAGCATATCATACATGACATCTTGAAACATAAAATGAGGTTCAAAATAAGATTTACATTGAAGAAACTTGGATATCCGCCATATCTTCGTATTTCCTAGTGCCATTGACTTACTCAGCTTGGTAGTTATAAGATGAGAGTTTCACAAGTTGAAATATTTTAGAGGTGATGTCTTACAATTTGACGTATTTCTAACTAGAAGTGTACTTTGTGCAGCAATTGCTGAAGTAAAATATTTTTTATATCCTTTATTTAATTTCATTCACGTGGTCAGAGATGGTATGGTCATTGGTGGCTAGAGTTGTGGCCAAGATGTTTGGGAAGCTTTGGATAAATGAAGTGTAGTTACTAACCTCTTTTTATGTAGCATTCTTCATGAAAATCGATTTCAAACTATTGACTATCCATAACTTTGCTTACGACATTTATGCCACACTCCTTCATAACAATGACCATTACAAAAAGAATTATACATCAAACCCATGGATGAAGTCGGTGTAGTCATGAATAGCAGATGAGAGATGGTAAAAGTTTGGTATATATGGTTAGGAGTAGTGGATCATGGATAGTAACAATCTGATCTTCTGTGTTTTATGGATATTAGCAAACCAAAAACACTTGAGGCATAAACAAAAGATTACAAGAATGCAGAGACCAATGCAGCGAAATTCAGACATTCGCTTGGGCTCAATTGGAAGATTAAAATGTTTGGGCCATAATCGATTGGACCATTCTGCACGTTTTAAAATTTAAGGTTAATTCATGAATACTCAAGATCTGGAGGACCAGATCGACATAGACGGTTGTGGGTAATTGAAGACTCGACAGAGCACAACGTTTAGGTTGGTCTGGTGCTGCTAGCCGGAGGTCATGGAGATGGACAATGAAGGAGACATGGGGTCCCAGGGCTCGTATCGACGAGAAAAGCTTTAAAGCAAAAAAAAAGGGTTTGTCTTCTTAGTCTTTAGTTAGAAAGATAGTTTAGGAATTTCATATTCTAGAAATACGCCACTAGCTGAAAGTATGTGAAAATATTAAATAGGGAAGCTGAAAGTATGTTATAGTGTAATTTTTCTTATAAGATTTATGTTTTTTTCATATCATGAAAGAATCCACAAAGTATAGTAAAATCAATTACTTGGAATCCATTAGAATGTTTTACTTATCGATCTGTTGCCTTGTTGCAACTCTTTGGAACCCATTTAAAATCAACAAATATAATACTTTTGTTGTGTTACAACAAACAAAAAAGAAGAATTTTTTGTTGCCAATACTTAAAATCAGCAGTTGAAGAAACTTGGATATCCTCCACATCTTGCCAGCTTGTTGTCCATTCGTCGGCTTCCTCTATGGTCTTACATATTTCCTAGTGCCATTGAGTTACTCAGCTTGGTTGATTAACAGATTTATGTTTTTTCATATCTTCCAAAGAATTCACAAAGTATATAGTAAAATCAACTATTTGGATTCAAATAGAGTTTTTTCCGAGCCATATCGCTTAAGCATAATTACAATTGATAAAAATTGAAAAGATGTTATATCTATCTATATTCTATATTATTAAAACTCAAGTACAAAATTGGAGTGTTTGGAAACTTGAATAGAAATATTAAAAAAATTTGGAGTGTTTGGAAATATGGATTGTAGTCTTTTGAAAAAAAATTAATTTTGTTTGGAAACAAAGATACTAGTATTAAGAAATAAAGTAATGAGCTTATGTTATTAAGAAAAATTGAAAGTCCATCATATTATAAGAAATTATCTATCCGGGCCAGTTTTAAAATATACAAAAATGTGTCAATCTAATTGCCTAAAACTTTTTTTTTTTCTAAACTAACCATAAAACAAAATTTAAATTTTATATACATATTTCAGATCAAAATAATAATTCAAAGTTGATTTATATCACAAAAATTGATTCAAAAATATACATATATTCAAAAACGGATTTTTATTAAACTATTTTTCAATAACCATTATAAAAAAATGTTGTCAATATATATATAAAAAATACAATACAAAGCCCAATTTGAAAACCAACTCAAATTATGGTTTTTATATTTCATATTAAGTTTTAAAAATATAATATATGTAATTATTTATATGATGGTACGTATAAAATACTATTAATTATATGATTCCTTATATGATGGTACGTATAAAATATGATTAATTATATGATGACAATATACGATATATAATAATGACTAGGGATGGGCTTTCGGGTACCCATACGGGTTTGGTTCTGATCGGTTCGCGTTTTGGGTTTTCGCGGGTTTTCGGGGTCAAATATTTCAACCCTATTAGGATGTTTCTAAATTTTGGTTTAAGTTCGATTCAGATCTTTGCGGGTTTTGTTCGGGTTTGGATAACCCATTTAAATGATTTTTAAAGTTTTAAATCATTTTATATTTTAAATTTCTCAAAATCTACAAATAAAATAGTATATTACCTATAAATTTGAATAACATATGTCAGAATACCTAAGCTTAACATAACAATTGGCTTGATTTACAATTTTGGATACGGAATCAATAATTATTTTAAGTATTTTTGGTGATTTGAGTATACTTTAACTATTTCAGATATTTACTTTTGACTATCTATATATATTTTCAAGTATTTAAACCAATTTAAAAGTATCATTCTTGATGTTTTATATACGTTAAATCTAAAAATAATTAATATATATAAGTATATAAATCTATTTTTAGATAAATTCGAGTACCCGAATATTTCAGTTCAGATCAGATTCGATTCTCTAAATAACCAAATTTTGAATAATTCGAATATTTTATCAATTTATGTTCGGGTTTGGTACTATATTTTCGGATCGGTATCAGTTCTGTTCCTCGGATTCATTTTGCCAAACCCTAATAATTACATGAAAAGCAAATATCAACATAGTTTTCAAAATATACACCCGCGCAGACGGGCGGGTCAAAGTCTAGTATATTATTAAAACTGAAGTACAAATAAAATTAACCGTCTTTTCAACAAGTTATTACATTAATTATCATTCTATTTTTCGCTTAATTTAACAATTTCATTAAATATATTACCTTAACAATATAGCACATCATTAATTATATTACCATAATAATAATATTACAGATATTTATTTATTAATTACTCAACATTAACTTTGTACCAATTATAAAATCAAAATGTAAAGTAACCGAGTTTTACATATGGTTAGAAGTTCTATTTAGTATGTTTTACTATTTTTATCTTAGTTTCAATCGGTGAAAAATTATGTAGCCAAACACATAATTCAATGACATAGTTTATGTGAACAAAATAATAACTTAAATCAAAATAATAAAAAATGTATTACATGTATTGTCACTGAATTTTTCACACCATATAACTATTTTACTAAATAAAAACCTCTTTCTATTTCACTTAATTTATCCAAACACATAAAAATAGTTTTTTTTTGTATGTGTTTACAAAATTAGTTAGGCATGGACATCCGGGTATCCATTCAAGTACGGATTGTTTCTTTCGAGTATATTTTTTGGGTTTTGAAATTAGCCCGCTTGGATATTATAAATTTATGCGTGGGTTTCGAGTTGGGTTCTCCGGTTTTAGATGGTTTGGTTCTAATGTATAGGAACCTAAAAATATCCAAATAACTAATGTATCTGAAACGGGTTTGGAATATTTGTACCAAAAACAACTATATTATCCGATTTTGAATACAATTAGTTATATGGTGAAACATCTAAAATATATAACATTAATCATGAAAAATAAATATCAATTTATAGAAACGTAAACACCAATATCCGCGCGGATTAAACTCTGGTATAATTTATTATACATGCCAATTGACTACATGTGAACTACGATGTTTGGTTTTGGACATTGGACAATCATCCCCAAGTCTTAAGGCATGTGAAAGCCTCATGATACACCCTCTTACTTAACTACTAAGTGCTTTTTTGTCAACAACTACTAAGTCATGTATTAGCTGTCATTTAAATTTAATTTGGTGACACAGCCTTCTATCTTTTTCCATCTCCAATCTTCAATGAATTTATTTGGAAAGGAATGTAACTAAAATTATAACTTTCTCTTATTTATTTTTGAAAGTGTGTTATTCTTCGTCTCTTGTAGTTGTGAGTCACTTTTTTTTCCAGCAACTTAAAACAGACTCATATAGACTCTTCAAACCAAACTGGTAGCTCCATATTCATATGTACAACAAACAATAGTTGCTTTTTTACACTGCGTGCAAGACTGTCCGTCCTTGAATTTTGCGCCAGTGGTATATAAATGAGCTCTGAACTGTTGAAACTTCTCTTTAAGATCTTTATGTCTTCCAAATAACTTGTAAAGGCTGACCATTCTTCTGGTTCCAAAATCATCATCACTAACTGAGAACAATCCTTTGCAAATGTAACAATAAACTGTCTTAGATGCATCATACATTTCGTTACCCAAATGAGAACCTCTATCTCCAAGTTGTGAGTCATTAGCTGTAGCAGATCTTATCCTTAATTGTAATAGGTAAAAACCTATAAAACAAAGGTTTTAGACGCTAATGTTATAAACAGGAGAGATGGTTGGCATCTCCTCTGAAAGAGACGGGATTTACCTTCGGGTCCTGAACTTATCTGGTTGCTTAAACTTACAATTATTCTTTGATGATGAATGATGATTCTGGTGAGTAGTATTGTGAATAGAACTGTCACATATGTAGCGATCATAGCGGATGTTAAAGTTCCAAGAGAATGTTTGATTGTTGTAAGGGGATGAGTTGGATCCTAATGCAATGAGGGAGGACAATAGCTGGCACATCTACTTAATTAAAAGGCACTTGATGTAGGTGCAGTATGCGCTATAGCGCACCAATGATGAGAATAGAAAGTATATAGTTTTGTAGATATATGAGCCTATTTTGTGATAATGCCATGCCCCGGCCGTCCACACATAGTGGACTTTCCACACCTGTTTACTCGGCCCGTGGTTTTTATTTTTTTGACGGTCGGTATATTAATCTTTCGGAGGCTTAAAACACTTGTTATTGATTCTGTAATCACCATATGATCTTTTCCTCGTGCTTTAAATTCACTCGCATGTTATCACGTATAACTTCCTGATAGGTCACCCATCATTTGACTACTCGAGATTAAGTATGTTTTACTCGAAAGTTCTCTTTATATGTGTGTCCAAAAATATAAATGCAATTTCATGATATAGATAGTCAAATCAATTCTATTAAGCTTTTCAATATTTATCAAAAACTAAGATGTTTCAAGAATGTTCACTGGGTTAAATGTTTTTTTTTTTCACTGGGTTAAATGTTACCTTATGAGTTGTAGTTGTTGTATTGTGTTATTTTAGATGAGTTCATGAATTCCTAAAACCTATTTTCACTACGTTAAATAACTTATTCATCCTTCACCAGGCATTATTGCAGGTACCTCGAAGAATTGCGTATGTAGAAATTATAGAGTGGTATAGAGTGGTGTCAAATATTTGAAACAGATATATTTTTAATAATTTCGTTTCTACTTGAGTTGAGTTTTGTTCGGGTTTTCCCGTTTTAGGATTAAGACATATTTGTAAAATGTTTAAGTTGGAAGTTATAAAAATCATATTCGATTTGCGAATGAATGTTGATAAAAAATTATAAGATTGATAAGAAATTTAGGGCACCATAGGTAAAATTAAGAATGATCAGTAAGCTAATTACCTAGAATATAGTGCAAAAGCGTATTTGCAACATATACAGATTGGTAAATGAATATAGTCATGTATAATGGAATATATATATCGTAAATCATGGAGTGAAAAAGGTACATTGATGGGAAAAGAAGGGTTCTTCATAGAACTTTGACCCGAAAAAATAGCTCTACGACATTAAATCATGTGTATCAGTTTCCCAAGAAAAGAAGGAAAAATAATGGGCAAATCTTCAAAATAGCACTTTTCTAAGTTTATATCACAAAAATAGTACTCAAAAACTAAAATGA
>NC_027755.1:5987593-6009439 GCF_000695525.1 Brassica oleracea var. oleracea
CTAAACCCTAAACCCTAAACTCTAAACCATAAACCCTAAACTCTAAACCCTAAACCCTAAACCCTAAATCTTAAACCCCACCCTTTAACTATAAACCCTAAGTTTGTGACTTTTGATAAAACATTAAGTGTTATTTTTGTGACTTTTGACTTTGAGTGCTAATTTGAGAACAAAAACTTGATTTAGTACTATTTTTGTCTTTTTTTCAAAAATAATTGAGATCGAGATGAAATCCACATGCCTACATTTCTCACTGGCATTTACTCCCCAATAATAAAAGAAAATATTAGAAGAAGATATTATCTTCAAAAACCAGTGTTGTTATTATAATAGGAGATGAGTTGTGGACTTGAGGAAATTGATCATGTCGATGAACGCATTGATCTCGCAGGCGATCCTCAAAGCGCCATCGTATGAGTAACCGAACTCTTCTTCTGAAAACCGGAGGAGTTCCTCGAACAAAGGGTGGGTCAGGAAATCAGCATCCATCTCTAGCTTGCATTGCGTATCTCTGTAGTTTCCGACATATACGCGGACTCGTCCTTCCTCTGGTAATCTCGCTCTGTGGGGAAAGCTCTTAGCTCCGCAACATAGTAGTTTTTTTACCGCGCTTTTCATATTCCTTGGATTGTTTTTTTTTTAAAACTATTTGGTTTTTGAGGTTGCGAGTCTTCTGACGTTTTATGGATAGTATGGTTGATATATTTATAAGACTTTTGAGTCTACGAAACAAACTGGAAGGTCGGGAGAAACGCGGGAAATGGGTTCGTACTGTCTTTCTGTCATACGCATTGATTTTGATTTTTTAGGGACTTGTCTTTTTTTTTAGACCAAAAGAGATAGAGAATACGGTGGCAAAATGGTTGATAATAAGTAACGTTTTATTTTTGCGCATGATTTATGTGAATGATTGCGGGTGTTGTATATCTATTTTACTTAGCAAGCAATAATGGATGAAATAATCAATGGGCAACCATGCATACCTATTGCCCATTGGCCGTACCTATCTACCAACTTGTATGTCGCCTTGCTGATGCCAAGTGCCGTTGGTTGATAATTGTTCGAATTTTTCCCGTTTATTGAGCAACCTTTTGTGTGTAAAAGTTCGCTTAACGCGTTTGTAGAGATATATATGGTTAAATTTCGTTTATTTGATATTTCTGGTTTTAAAGAAAAAGAATAAAGTCACCAAGTAAAACATGATGAAAAACGTATACTTCTTTTTTTTTTGACATAAAAAAAAAAAAAAAAAACGTATACTTCTAGTATAACAAAAATCACTAAATATAAATCAACAAAGGAAGCTTTGGGGTTATATCATTTAAATCACATGTTTTGACTTAAGATTGCCTAAATTTGATTGAATTTCGATCATTCTTAGCATAGTACTAAACACTTAGAAAACTTCTGGCAAAATATTAAACTAGACTTCATGTACGAGCACATAAACAAAATTACTCTAACACTAGTTACACTGATCCCGCTTAGTTGATTGTTTATAATAATGTTTCATGGGATCACATATATAGACATCTCTAATATAGAATTTTTTTTTTGAAACTCAGAATCTAATAATATAGATAGGCAATATATATTCTATACTTACATAAACACTTATCAAACCTTCTTCCAAAATTCATAAGTTTCGGTTCCCTACAAATTTTTGAGAAGTTTATAAAAACACGACAAATTATTATTAATTAAGTTTAAGTATGGCATTTACTTTATACATACTACTATGGAAGAAGAAAAATGTATGAAAATATCAAAGGATTAGTTAAACGCCAAGAAATTATGATAACGCGATCTCTAATACAAATAATTCTCTGGATATATCGTAGATTTGGTACTCGTGACCATTTTTGTCTGGTACTATGACATTATGCATAGAACTTCTTTGCAGATATAAAATAATTTAAGAGAAAAAACTAACGCTGATCTTATAGCAAGAATGTTTAGAGCATCTGTATCAATATCAATGAATTTTCAAGGAGATCATAATTTTAATTTTTTATTAATTTTTTTATTTTTTTTGTTTGATTTAAAAAAAAAAAAATAAAAAAAAATAAGCGGACCAATCGCGGTAAAGTTTGCATTACAGTGATAAACCGAGTTCATCCCAGTAAATCTGCAAAAAGTGAATTCATAAAAATGAAAATATTATATTTTTTTTTTTAGAAATGGTGTAAACCTTGGCATTGAATCTTCGATGTAGATGCTCGCTTCCTTGGTAAGGAAGTCAAGGTGGAAACGCGTCTGAAGCCGGCAACATCATTATTGTTCTTTGACTACCGTATTATTGACTTTGTAGCATTACATTTTTTAAATTTTCTTTACATCCTTGAAATACCACGCATTTATTGTAATACCGAGCCGGTGTCAGAAACCAATCACCGCTCCCATGTGCTTGTATGCTTATTTCAGTTTTATAATTTATTTTTTGGTTTCAATACATTTCATATTATTAAAATACGGTCTTCGATCGTTACTGTTTAAATTATATCATATGCAAGTTTGAATCCATTGCTATTTTTAGAGAATTATTTACGTTTAGATGGATTGCTCTTTCTTAACCATTTGTCATTGGAGATAATAATTATTTTCAGGTAACATTTTAAAGTTTTTTTTGTCAACAACACCTACTCTACTTAAAATGGTTCAGATATCCAATTCGGCGGTAAAAGATCGACATAGATCATAACTTATGGATCAGCATTCACCTATCTTTCTTTGTCAAGATAACACTCACCTATCTTTTTAAAGTTATGAAACAATCATATGTTTAAAATGTTTTTGTTGTGAACAATTGAACGTATTTGATTAATTCATGGGTTAAAAATATAATTATTTGAACATATTTAATATTTTGTAAGCTTGTTAAATATATCCATTACCATACTCGTATTATTGAGACAAGCTCAAAATCCAATAACACAGGAGGATCGGGCCAAGTCAGGAACATGAATCAATTCCAAACCAATATGTGTTTGATCATGCTTAATAGTTGTGAAATTAAGACGTTTATATAGAAGATCGAAGTGTCCACTTCAAAAAAATTAAAGTGACTATTTTGATGTTCTAATTACACACTCACATATTCAGATTTTGGGCCAATGATATTTATCCATAAAATTAGTATTGTGTTTTAAAAGTTAGTGAAGCACTGTATAAAATATTTTAATCTAATTTGTGTAGTTTATGATATAAGACAAAAAAAAGAGTCATATTCATTTGTGTTTGTCAGGATAAGATTTTGTGAGCTTAGACTGATCCCGATCTGACGATATTTTGTGAAAATTTTCGTCACTGTAGGTTTGAGATTCAATGGTGAAATTTGCGTTTCAACGGTTGGCTTTTTTATAAGCTGGTTGCTATAATTCTTCAACAGTTCTGTTTTAAGTATTTGGTAAATTTGACGGTATATTAATCTTCTCTCATGGAAATAAAATTTGGCAGCAGTATTGTTGATTTGTTCATCTTAGATGTTTATGGTGGATTAGTCTCTGGTTACCAGAATCTTAGTGATTGAGGTCATTTTGTTGCTGCAGGTACTTGAGTTCTTGTATTGCTTTTTTGTTGTTGTTATTGTATCTTGCATTGGAGTTACCTCTTTGTAGCTTGAGTCTATAGCTGGATTTATTCGAATTTTTGAACAGGGAGGACGTGATTATACTCATACCCATATTATAGTAGATTGTTGAGTGAATTACGGTCCACGGTCATTCCTTTTCACATCGAAGAAGTTTTTCACGTAAAAAATGATTGTTGCGTTTAATTTATGCTTATACTATATTATGTTATTGTTGGAGTATTATCCTCACAGGTTCACACAAATGTGAGAACATTTCTATTTCCTCTGCGCCATTACAAGCGTGTGATTTTCCCCATCAATGTGGTGTCAGAGCCTTGGGATTTGATAACCTTAGGTTATTGTTTGTTTATGTGAAAGTTGGAAAATATTGGCATGATGATAAAGCTTTAATGGTGCTAATTATCATATATGGAAAGAAAAAAATGGAGGATATGCTCTTTGTCACAAAATTTCATGTTCTGGTATTTCACAGAAGAAAACTGATAATAAGACAGATGATAAATGAAAATTGTTTCATCACCAAGTGTGTGGGTTGATAAGGGTTGGTAGATGATAATATGCTCATTGGACTGACTGATGCTTGTTTTTTGTGATTGAAGGTGGTGCAGTTGTATGCTCGGAACACCATCAATAACAAGATGTATATGATCAAGAAGTTGATTAAGCTGAGTATCGGGAGGAAAATCCGATGATGGATCACTTGAATGTGTTTCAGAGATTGCTCAACAAGTTGTCTGATATGGGCATCAAGATTGATGATGAGATTCACGGTATGTGTTTTTTTTGGTACTTTACCACATTCTTGGAAGGTTTTCAAGATATCTCTATGTAACTCCGTGGATGAAGGTATTATTTGGACGGTTTCAGTAAAGAATAGTGTTCCTAGTGAAGAAGCAAGAAGACAGTCAAATTCTAGTACTTGGCATTTAGATGTTTTGTTATTGGGTCAAGGGAGAGAGTTCATTCAAAGAGCCCAAAAAGGAAAAAAAAACATGAGCGTGAGAAACTATAATAAATTTGCAAATATGTAGTGCTATTTCTATCATAAGAAAGGGAACATTAAGAAAGATTGTTGGAAGTTGAAGAACAAGCAACAAAGAATTAAAAAAAAAATGTAGATCGAGTGACAAGTCACTAAAGATCAGTTTTTCATTCTTCTTGACGGTGATGTGATATGCTCAAATTAACCTCATGCAACTCTCTCAAATAAGAATATCATCGTAGTATTTAAGGATCAAATCCATATGGAGTAGGGATCACACAATAGACTTATGGTTTCAAGCTAAGATAAGCCAAAAAGTAGAAAACAATAAAACAAATTTATAAATAGATACGTGGTGTAGCAGATGATAAAGCACTAGATTGAGGGATATTCAAGCATGTAATCAAAACTGAAACAAATAGATGCTAAGGGTTACATAGGAGCAATCCTAGAACTCGTATTTAATAGTAAGTTACCCAATTCTCGTTGCGATAACTATCAGATGCCTAAATCTAATCAAACACCTTGTGAATTCAATGAATCAGACAAACAATAATTTCAATTCGGTTAGTTCATTAAATCTTTAGACCAATTTTCGCTGTAAATAGTTATTTAGCTCGCAAGGATTCAATTAAGTGTTGATTACAAGCTCGTGTCTCGCAACTATCCTAGGATCAATTTCTAGTTATATATTCTAGAAACATGCTGGATTAGCAATCCAAGCGAAGGATAAAATCAGATTATCCTAGAAGTTCCATTGATCAACAACTTTTCATAACCCTAGAAAATCCCTAAATCTAACATGGTGATTAGTCATACATGATTGATACAAACACAATCAAAGACTAAATAAATATCATAAATAAATTGAAAGGAGTACCAAGAAGACTCCCAACAGAGTTCTTCCCTTCTCTCCCAATCTCAAAAACAAAGCTTCACCAAAACAGTGGCTAGACAATCGTAAATATAGGTCTAAATATGCTCTAGGACTCTTGTGCATATGAACTTTGGGCGAACTTGCAACTCTTAAAACTTCATTAAATCACGAGTCGGTTTCTAAACAGGTTGAGTGTCGTTCGAAACCCTTGTAGTGTCACTCAACACCACATTAGAATCTAGGCAGCTTCCTCTCGCGTCAGACATACCACTCTTTAGTAAAATGCACTTAACTTTTGATCTAAATGATGGATTGACCACAAACCTTACCACATGATAAAAAAAGGCTTGAACTGAACTCATTAGCTTGCTCTAGCAAGACAAAGCCACATAAGAAACACAAAAAATTCAAACTGGAAGAACTATTTATAATGCCCTGACAACACGGGCCACATAGGCTGCACTGCTGAACCAAGCCATGAGACATAATGATAGACTATGGATTTTACCCATTATTAGCCATGGTTTATAAGTGTTTTAAGATATATTTACTACTATATAGATTCTATTTAGAGTAATTACAGGTTCAGGTACTAACTGGAAGAAAATGATGTATTTGGAGCTATTTGGAGATCTTTTGAGCTTTGCTGGAAATAGGAGATGGTCGACGGTTACCAAGAAATATCGACCGACAGTTACAAACAAATATATATCGATTTTGAGCTCTTCTCATCGATCGACGGCGAAGCCACCCGAGAGTTAATGACAAATTAGAAGATTTCAAGTTTCACAAAAGTTTCAATAATTACATCTTAAGTCTCTGGCAACCTGTTAGGCTATTTATTAGGGTTTTATATCATTTTAGAGGCAGACTTGCCTAGAGACCTTTTAGACCTAATTTGGAGGAAGCAAGAGGCCATCATTGAAAGGAGAGAGCTTAGGATTGGAGAAATAGATCAATACTGTAAAATAGAGAAGATCTTGAACTCCCTTGCTTTCACTTATTCTGTTGCTTACTTTTATTGTTTATTTTATTTAAGTATTATTCAGACCATCATAACTATGTGTTTCATGAATATGTCTGAGTAGTCCTTACTGTTAGATTTAGGTTTTTTCAATAGGTTGATAAATGTATTACTGACACAAACAACTGTTAGGGTGTTTAAAAATATAGTTCTTCATCTAGTTGTGCTTAAAGCTAAGTTTAGGATTGATCACCCTTTAAACTTAGATCTTAGGATTAATTGAGATCAAGCCATTGCTTGACTCAATACCTAAAAATAAACTAGTATGATCTGACTGACTAGATACAGATGAGAGTTGATCTAGTGAGTTAGAAAATATAAATCAAACCTGTCCGTGAAGCTTTCTGGAAGAAGCATCGATCGACGCAGCGATAGCCATGTCGATCGATATTTTGATCAGAACTGTTTTGTTCTAGATTGCAATATACAAAATAAAAGTTTTCCTCGATCCCTCTGTGATTTAGGTTCCAGCTTAAACCTCATGCCACACTCTGTCGTGATATCCCTGGGATACGACGAGTTCAAGCCTACCAAAATAACTTTGGTTCTTGTCGATAGATCCGTTAGAGTAGCTGAGGGAGTACTTGACGACGTGCCAATAAAGATTAACGACTGTCACGTACTAACGGATTTCGTTGTGCTGAAATATCAGAATGAACCGAAAGATCCCATCATTTTGGATAGACCATTTCTAGCTACAGCTGGTGCGATTATCAATGTCAAGGAAGGTAGGATATATCTAAACATTGGAAACATTCCGATGACCTTTGACATGGAAAAGCTGATAAGACGACCCTTAATCGATAAACAAACTTCCTACGTGGACGATATCTCTGAGTTGGCTGAAGAATCTTTCATAGACATGTGCTCAGATGATCCCCTGGAAATAGTACTCACGTCCAGTGAAGAAGAAACAATTAGTGTTGATAGCAGAGCTGAGGAATACACACGATTGATGGATGCAAGTATGGAAGTAGTGAATGTTGATGACGTAGAGGATGACGCTTCAGAAATAAACGTCGATCGATATTTGGAAAAACTGTCGATTGACAACCATCTCCCTTTGAAGATTGGGATCCCGAAAAAGCACCAAAGATTGAGTTAAAGCAACTACCCGCTAGACTCAAATATGCTTTTCTCTATAAAAATTCCTACCCCGTAATCGTGAACGCCAACCTGACCAATGGAGAACTTGCGTTGTTATTAAAAAAACATCGAAAATATAGGAAAGCCCTCGGATACTCTCTCGAGGATATTCCTGGCATTTCTCCAGATCTGTGCATGCATCGGATTCACCTAGAAGACAATTCCAAATCGCCAATGGAGCACCAAAGGCGACTAAACCCAAACTGGAGGGAAGTTGTTAAAAAGGAAATAATCAAACTTCTAGATGCTGAGGTCATTTACCCGATTTCGGATAGCAACTGGGTTAGCCCTGTGCATGTCGTACCAAAAAAGGGTGGAATCACTGTGGTGAAGAATGATAAAAACAAGCTCATCACTACGCGAACTGTCACCGGACAACGGATGTGCATCGACTATAGGAAGTTGAACGCTGCCACAAGGAAAGATCACTTCCCTTTACCCTTCATTGATCAAATATTAGAAAGATTGGCAAATCACCAATATTATTGTTTTCTTGACGGTTATTCCAGATTTTTCCAAATCCCTATACATCCTGACGATCAAGAAAATACCACTTTTACATGCCCTTACGGAACATTCGCATATCGCAGAATGCCTTTCGGTCTTTGTAATGCTCCCACCACTTTCCAACGTTGCATGATGTCAATCTTCACAGACATGATTGAGTACTTCATAGAAGTTTTTATGGAGGATTTCTCTGTGTATGGATCCAGTTTCAAAAACTGTCTCGATAACCTATGTAAAGTCTTGGCAAGATGTGAAGAAAAGAACCTCGTTATGAATTGGGAAAAATGCCACTTTATGGTTAACGATGGGATCGTCCTAGGACATAAAGTGTCCGCTGCTGGCATAGAAGTAGATTGGGCGAAGATTGAGGTAATGACCGACCTGCCTGCACCCATGAACGTAAAAGACGTTAGAAGTTTTCTCGGGCACACCGGATTTTACAAGAGGTTCATACAAGATTTTAGCAAAATCGTTAGACCTCTCACTTCCCTCCTCTGTGAAGAAGTTAAATTCAACTTCACACCAGAATGCGTAAAGTCTTTTGAGGAAATAAAGAAAACCTTGATAACTGCCCCCATCATACAAGCACCTGACTGGAATCTTCATTTCGAAATCATGTGCGATACGAGCGATTTCGCTGTAGGAGCAGTTCTAGGCCAAAGGAAAGATAAAAAGCTACATACAGTTTACTACGCCATTCAAACACTCGACGAGGCACAAAGGAATTACGCAACAACAGAAAAAGAACTGCTCGCCGTAGTTTATGCGTTTGAAAGATTTCGCCAATATCTGGTCGGTTCGCGAGTCATTGTCCATACTGACCACACTGCAATTAAATATTTAATGCAAAAGAAAGATGCGAAACCACGACTCCTGTGATGGATCCTTCTACTTCAAGAATTGGACATCGAGATTAAAGATAAAAGAGGAGTAGAAAACGGAGTCGCAGATCATCTTTCCCGGATACGAATAGAAGATGACGTTCCTATCGATGACTTCTTACCAACGGAAATCGTTTACCAAACGGAATCATTCGTTGGAAATGTATGTCTCACCTCCGAGGAACTGTCGATCGACGATGACGATGCTATGTCGATCGACACTCCAGATGATCTAAATAAAAAAATAAATCCCATAACTCTCACCTTCGATATAAAAGTAAACGTCACATACAACGAGCTGCACCCTGACCATGATTAACCCGTAGATGAAAGTGTGCATCGGGAAGTGCACGCAGTCAGAAAAAGTTCAAGGAGCAGACCTTGGTACGCTGATATAGTGAACTATCTAGCTGCTGACATAGAACCCGAGGAGCTGAGAGGGTATACAAGGAAGAAGTTTTTAAGAGATGTTAGGAGATATCACTGGGATGAACCATATCTCTACAAACACTGCTCTGACGGGATGTATAGGTGCTGCGTCGCCGAAACTAAAACACCCGATATTTAATTCCAATGCCATGGATCCGACTATGCTGGACATTTTGCAACCTTTAAAACGGTATAAAAAATTCTTCAAACATGATTCTGGTGGCCGACTATGTTTCGCGATGCTCATGCGTTCATAGCACAATGCGACATATGTCAACGGAGAGGAAAATCAGTAAAAGACATGAAATGGAACAGAAATCTATTCTAGAAGTAGAAGTATTTGACTGTTGGGGGATAGATATATCCTGGTCGCTGTTGATTATGTGTCAAAATGGGTCGAAGCAGTAGCTTCCCTAACGAACGACGCATCTGTAATTATTAAGATTTTCAAAAGCATTATCTTCCCGAGATTTAGAATTTCTCGAATAGTCATAAGCGATTGTGGATCCCATTTCATTGACGAAATTTTTGAAGGACTATTCCGGAAGAACGTAGTGCATCATAGAGTTGCTACACCCTACCACCAGCAGACGAGCGGGTAGGTAGAAGTCTCAAATCGACAGATCAAAGAAATCTTAGAAAAGACTGTAGGAACATATAGAAAAGATTGGTCTAGAAAATTGGACAATGCACTCTGGACTTACCGGACTGCTTTCAAGACTCCCTTAGGAACCATCCCATTTCACCTGCTTTATGGAAAATCATGTCACTCACCGGTTGAGCTGGAACACAAGGTAGCCTGGGCTGTTAAATTATTAAATTTCGACCTCAAACCAGCAAACGAAAGGAGGCTCATACAGCTTAACGAGCTGGATGAAATAAGACATTTAGCCTATGAGAGTTCGAAGATATACAAAGAAAAAACGAAAGCATATCATGATAAAAAGATCATCTCCAGACACTTTGAACCAAATGATCAAGTGCTGCTATATAACTCTCGGCTAACACTGTTTTTCGGAAAACTCCGATCTCGTTGGTCAGGTCCTTTTACTGTTGTGAACGTCAATCCTTACGGAGCCATTACGCTTATTAATAATAAAGGAGACGAATTCACGGTGAATGGCCAACGAGTAAAACACTATTGGGCTAAACCACCAATTAACGGGTCTATACACTTAGACCCCCCTCCCGGTAATTAGAAAGATCGAATATCAAGTCAAGCTAAAGACTTAAAATAAGCGCTGAATGGGAGGCAATCCATTTCTAGTTTTAGAATAATAAAAAAATATAAAAAAATAAATAACCTCCGGAAAACATAATGTCTGTCGATCGATGAAGAGGAAGACCCCTCTTCATCGATTGACAGTAAACGAACAGACACGGGCTCATATTAAGTCGACACTTAAGTTGACATTCACACAAACCCAAAAACCCTACGAAAACACTCCCATCTCTTTTCTCTCTCGTTTTTCGGCCAAATCTAATGATTCTTTCGCTCAATCCACTCGATTTTCAACCCTCTATCCGCTTAGATCGCTTAACTCACGCATCATCATGGTATGAACACGAAATTTTCTAAATTTTCGTTCTTGCTAGGGTTGAAATAGAGAATGAGTTACCACCGGGATTTTCGGGCCTATATCGATCGATTTGTGCTAAAGGAGTGATAGAATAGGGATTACTGATCGATTAAACCGATTATATATGCCATGCAAATCGAATTGCATCAATGGGTTTTTACAGGTTCTCACGATGGAGATATCGATCGATGATACTCACTTTCATCGATCGATTTTATCATCGACCTGTTGATCGACATCCTGACATCTCTGTCGATCGACACAGACACTTACACCATTGAACTTCACTGATTTATATCTCGTTTGTGAACTTTGTTTACAGACTGACGAAAGGCGAACGAAACGAAGATTTGACAGCCGCAGCACGGCTCCAGTCCGTGACCAACCCCCTTGGCTGAGAGAGCGTGAGGACGAACCTATCCAGCTTTTTGACCACTTCGACGACACACACAAAGCGGCGAAGATCTCGGCATGCAGAAACCATGCGATCGAGGACACGTAGCACGACTATGACAGCATATCCTACAATTAGTGATTGAAGGTTTCCATCGGACCGACGCGGTTCGTCGACCCAGACGTGATCCGGGCTTTGGGCATCAAATTGGACCTCGAGGACTTGTTCGAGGAGCTGGGTATGGGGAACATGGACACTAATCCACAGGTTCTCTACCCGGAGCTGGTCCGTCAGTTCATGGCCTCGGTGAATATCTACTATGCCAACGAGAGGGCAAAGAGAGCTAACGAGGGTGTCTTGACCTTCTTCATTCGCGGCATCCGCTACAGAGTCCCTCTCTCGACTCTTTGCACTATCTGTGGGTTCAAGAACGAGCGTCAGCACGCCATCGTACCCGACTTCGTAGGGATATCAACATTTTGGGGGCACATAGCCACTGGCTTCTTCGACTCCGGCAAGACTCTTCAGACGGACATCCTTGACCCGACTCTGCGCTACTTCATGAAGGTCCTTGCGAACACTCGGTTGTGCAAGATGGAACCTAATAAGGTTCGGGTGCAGGAGCTCACATTGGTCTATTACGCGGTGAGGAGTTTGGTTCACATGGAGGACATCGAGGAGCCCGCAGATGACGTGTGGCCCAACATTGGAGCCGTATTTGCTGAGCATCTGGTCAAGCTCAAGATGAAGCCGTTCCAGTCAAAAGGGATGAAGAAGGAGATGGCCGGGAGCCTACTTACCCCGATTTTCCTACATTACGGAGTCCCATTAGACGATGCTGAGATGGATGACCGGATCGTCTACATGGATGAATCGCACCTCACGAGCACCCAGTGGCTCAAGGAAGACCGCGACTGGTGCTTCAGGGATGAGGACGACACGCACTTGGTGAGGCTGCCACTTCATACACTCACGGACTTTGACCATGGCCTTAACATCATTCAATTCCGCCCTGACCCACGCCTCCTCCGTGCCCCAGTGACCATGCCGCGACGCTACACGGTCCAGCAACCTGGAGGACCTCAGCCGCATCAGCCCGAGGCCGCACTCCCACCATTCCCACCCATGCCAGACATGTCTACACGCCATGAGGGAAATTTCCAGCGCGTCGTAGTCGATGCTCTCACTGCCATCTGGGCTAGAGTATCGAGATGTCGCTGTTCGAGCAGGAGGAGTGTGCGAGCCAGCCCACCATTAGCAGAAGGACCATCACGCCAGCACAGAGGCACCTCCAGCGACGAGACAACTGATGAGAACTAGTCCTCATATATCTATCCCTATCTACTTATGTTTTCTATTGACTTTCGTACTATTAGGATTTGCTTTTGAACTTATTATTCTATGGTATGACTGGAGTTTATCTTTTTTGCTTACCTTCCATGTGTTTGGATTGTCTAACAGAGCTAATCTAGCTGACTGATACTTATTCTATGATCAGTTAGACACCTTGATACGATCCAGCTAGCACATATATTTTCTGTCTCTGCGCTATCGATCGACGAAGAAGTACTTACGTCGATCAATGGTGGTGCGCTTATATCGATCGATGGAGAGTTGTATATATCGATCGACACTCGAGACAGAGGGGTACAAACATTATTTTCTCATGTCTAACATCTAACTTAGTACATATTATTTATTCTCTAACCAACCAATCTTAGTCTGAATATCACTGGGGACAGTGAAATTTAATTCTGGGGGAGGTACTTACTGACATTAGTTTATTCATGAATTTTTAAATCATATTTTCAAACATAAAGTTTTTATTGAGTCAAGAAGGGGATTATGAACTTATTAGATTTTTGCTTGTTATCTAACCACTCTTTCGCACCATTCTAGACTTACTGATTGCAGATAGTGCTAAAGACACTAAAGTGGATCAACCTGTCAATTATGTTACACTTGATGAGATTGTGTGAAGGAACCAAAGCTGACCTCCAACACTAAAACTTGATACAACTGTTTGTCTTGGGGCTTGGTATACATGGGATCGGATTCTTCAAACAAGTTTGGAAGGTAAAGCCTTGTGTAGATAGATGTATCACCATCTCTCTCTCTATTTTCGAAATATAAAAAATATATATACATATCTATTAGAGATTTATTAGGAAGGGATTCAAACATGACTTGGTGGCTACAACCATTAAGGTTTGCTTCATAAGAATTATATAGGTAAATGATTAGAACAGGACTCGGTGGCTACAACCATTAAGGCTTGCTTCACAAATAATCCTAGGATATAGGTCAAAAAAAAATAGGTCAAAAAGAAGTGAACAGGACTTGGTGGCAACCACCATTAAGGCTTGATTCATGGAAGCCTGTCCAATCTTGGTCAATGATCTTGTTAATATAAGTAGACTTTGACTAAGAGAGAAAATAAGTAGAGGGAGAGGATAAGAACTAATGTTTACCTGCATTTCCAGATACTTGTTTGAAAATCCTTGCATCTTGTGATCGATACTCCCAAGGTAAAACCTGCACTTTTATTTATGCTAAGAAATGAGGTTGGTAGAGGGGAATGTTAGACAAGATTTGCTAAGTTGTTAGCTAGGTGAATTTGGTTGCTAAGCTAGGATATAGTATAATGTACTTTTGTGATTATGACTTCTTAGATGTGGATTGCAATATTGTAGAGCTAATGATTCTAAGTTTAAAATTGTGTGAGTCACTGCTGTCTTCAAACCTCTTTTAGATAGACTGCTAGAATGTTTTGCTTGCAGACAAACAAAAGAGTAAGTCTGGGAGAGTTGATAGACCATGGATTTTACCCATTATTAGCCATGGTTTATAAGTGTTTTAAGATATATTTACTACTATATATAGTCTACTTAGAGTAATTAAAGGTTCAGGTACTAACTGGAAGAAAATGATGTATTTGGAGCTATTTGGAGATATTTTGAGCTTTGCTGGAAATAGGAGATGGTCGATGGTTACCAAGAAATATCGACCGACGGTTCCCAACAAATATCGATCGATGTTGAGCTCTTTTCATCGATCGACGGCGAAACCACCCCGAAGTTTTAATAATTACATCTTAAGTCTCTGGCCGCCTGTTAGGCTATTTATTAGGGTTTTGTATCATTTTAGAGGCAGACTTGCCTAGAGACCTTTTAGACCTAATTGGAGGAAGCAAGAGGCCATCATTGAAAATAGAGAGCTTAGGATTGGAGAGATAGATCAATACTGCAAAACTCCCTTGCTTTCACTTATTTTGTTGCTTACTTTGATTGTTTGTTTTATTTAATTATTATTCAGACCATCATAACTATGTGTTTCATGAATATGTCTGAGTAGTCCTTACTGTTAGATTTATGTTTCTCAATAGGTTGATAAATGTATTACTGACACAAACAACTGTTAGGGTGTTTAAAAATATAGTTCTTCATCGAGTTGTGCTTAAAGCTATGTTTAGGATTGATCATCCTTTAAACTTAGATCTTAGGATTAATTAAGATCAAGCCATTGCTTGACTCAATACCTTAAAATAAACTAGTATGATCTAACTGACTAGATAGAGAGGAGAGTTAATCTAGTGAGTTAGAGAGTATAAATCAAACTTGTCCATAAAGCTTTCTGGAAGAAGTATCGATTGACGCAGCGATAGCCCTGTCAATCGATCGATATTCATAACGAATCATCGATCGACACTTTCTCGTGATTAACATAGTAGAGTTGAAATCCGAGATCCAGATTAGATAATCAGATTGATTATATCTTAGTTTGAATTCAAGAACAATTAATGTCAATAAACCCCTAAAAACCCAAATTAAGTTTTACTTATCATGCCTTTTTTACTTGTCATACCTGAATCTAGCTATTCTTCCTAGGGCTGGGCAAATAAACTGAACCCGAAAACCCGAACCGAATCCGATCCGAAAAAAATGAATCCGAACCGATCCGAACCCGATGTAAATACCGAATGGATCTTGTTTTATGGTATTTCGGGTTATGGGTATTATCCGAACCGAACCCGAATCTAAATGGATATCCGATAGAACCCGAAACATTCAAAACCTCGAAAAGATCTTGTACCAAACATGATCTCAATTCCTAATATATATCCAAAATACACTAAGAAATATAGAACATCTAAAATACTTATCTATTGCACGAAGGTTGGTGGTTCTATTACATGAAGGTTGATGGTTGAAGATGGCCGTTGAATCTTGAAGTATTTAGATTTTGATTTTGTTTTCGTTAACCAATGTTTCTCATTTCATGAGAACTTGGTTTTCGTTTTATGCTTTTATTTATTGGGTTTTCTTTTTATCAGTAAATATGTTTACTTTTCGTTTGATTTTGAATGATCACGGTTGATGTTCCTTATTTTTGAATCGATTTTACTTAAGTTTTGGTTACAAAATAGGTACAAATCAGGTATTTTAGAACTAAAGAACCGGTTTTACTCATGTTTTGGTTATAAAATAGGTAAAAATTAGGTACTTTTAAGCCGAAAAACCGATTGGGACCCGAATCCAAAAGTATATTGGGTTGTACCGATTCTTTGAAGATTTACTAACCCTGACCCGAACCCGATAGAACCCGAACCGGTCCCGAACCGAACTTTCTTATAATCCGAATGGGGCTGATTTTGATAAACCCGAACAACCGAAACCCGATTGGATAAAACCGAAACCCGATTGGGACCCCGAATGGCCAGGCCTAATTCTCCCAACTGTTAACAACCTCAAAACAAATCAATAGAGCAATAAACTTGCACACAAATCCATTTACTTCTTTAAAACTTATAAACCAATTAATCTAGATTTATTTCAAGACCATAATCTATTGTGTAATCCTAGAGTCTCTGTGGATTCGATCCCTAAGTACTACATACGAACCTCTTATTTGAGAGAGTAATTCACTCATTAGGATAATTTGAGTGATATCACATAATCTGATCGTCCATTGAGAAGAAGATAAGGAGAATAAATAACGATTTTGGAGACTTCCAAATCCGAGGTGATAAAAACCTGATGACAGACCACCTCTGTCGGAAACAGAAATGGCCAGACCTAAGACAGGGAAGAAAACCAAAACAAGTAAGTTGAGCCCCAAACCCCACTCCTGAGTAGATTTAGGATTCCTCGGAACCAAAGCATAACCCAAAATCAAAACAATAAAGTCCCAGATCTTCACCAAAAACCACAATCAAAGAGAAACCCCAGCTTTCTATCACTTTATCTACCGGATTAGGTTATCGTTTTTAGTAAAATCCCCTAAAAACATCAAAACTAAGAACAATAAGCCCACCGTTGAAGACAAAGGACAGAGTTGACAAGGTCATCTTTAAAACAAATTGGAAACATCATCGACGAATAGCTCCAGCACTGAGGGAGTAACAAGAGCTGTGGATCTGAGAGTGTTTTTTGAAGAGAGAAGATGGAGGATTTAGAGAGAGAAATGACCCTTGTTTTCCCCATGAACTAATGGTTCATTGCGTATAATACAAAAAAATATAAAATCAACTGGATATTGAGAACTATAATAGAGACAAATATAATTATATTATCAGCGGATGAGAGAACTATGAAGATTCTTGGCCGACATAAACAAAAGAGATTATTGAGGATCCATATCATCCAGATATTTTCCCCGTGTCCTGCATATACACTAATATGGATTATATGTTTTGGCGGAAGAATAGTATTTAGGATAAGAGATGGACATAGACCCTTATCCATGGATAATTTTGTACTTCTGGAAAGAAAAGAATGATAAACTATTCAGAGCAAATGATAGAGACCCGCTTGAGCTGATAAGATATGCAAAAGGAGAATGCCAAGAATGATTCACGACAAATGAACTAACTACTGATTTGCAAAATCCAGTAGCAACATCTCAAATTTTATGCTTAGAGAGTATATGTTTGATAGATGGTTCTTCGGCCTCTACATCAATATTTAGCGGATCTGGATTGATTTGGAAAGATAGCAATGGACGGACACAGCTTATGGGTATAAGAAATCAAAGATAATGAGAATCAGCATTTTATACAAAAGCACTACGCTGGGCAATGGAAAGCCTGTTACATCATTCGACATGTCAGAACTTTGAGATGGACTGCAATGATGTGATAACGATGTTAGAGAACATTAGGCATGGCCGAAAGTCTTAACAGAGTTAGAGGAGATACAAGAACTGAAGAGAAGATTTCAAGATATGCTATATTCTTCGAGGACAAAATGGAACTGCAGATTACTTACCTAGAACCCCTCGATCGTTTCATATGATTCTTTGTTTTGTTGGTTGTTCTATTTCATTATGGTTACCCAGACCACTCCAAGCTTGAGTACTAGAATGACCTTTTGTTGTAAAAAAAAAGAGATTATATTTTATAAAGCTATTATACATTATTTTTAGTTTGGCCTAGTCCGTTAATTTTATTTCAATTCAAGAAACTAGAGAGAGAAACATAATAGTATATATATATATATATATATAGTGTTTTAGTGACAAAACCTCTCTACTAAACACATTAAAATTCATTCTAACAGTTTTCTTTCCAAAATAGGCGGTATACTAGACGAAGAGTGACATGCGTTAACGATTTGCAAATTACAGTACTTTTATAATATTAATAAAATAATTAAATGTTTTCTTCTGATTCAGAAATAGTCTAGAGGTTTATCATTAAAAATTCTTATATATAACAATAAATATCCAAACTGTTTTAATCACAACTATAGAATCCTAAGTAAATATTAGTAAATAAATGGTTAGATTAAACATATTATCAACTATAATATTTGATGGTGTTTTATTGGAAAGGGAAAGAAAAAAAATTGGTTTGTTTCGAAAAATTGTTAAGAGAATATTTTGTCATATGCCTCGTTATAATTTATTTATCTAAAATTTAATAATATAAGTCATATAAATACATATTGACTTAAATGTCTACTCTATTACAAATTATTTATAAAAAGTTCCAAATATAAATCATTTATATTTTAAATTTTTATTTATTTCAAATTAATTTATATTTTTATATCTAAAACATTTGCATGGCCATAAACAACATTTTCTTACAAAACTCATACATATTAAAAATAATAATTCTACTCCTTATTGATATATTAAATAATTTTAATTGATATATTAAACAGTAAGATGAAAAGTGGATTTTCAAAATTTGAGCATTGAAGATAGAAAATGAAACATTCTTTTTGTAAAAAAAATCTCAAGCGCGACACTAATTATAATTTAGAAGGATACTAGTGCAAAAAAAATGAAGAACTGTTCCCACAATCAGAGGACCGGTTTGGTGACTTTCAACCATCATCTATGAAGACACTTAGTTGGAACTATCGAGAGATTGGGAATGACCTCACAGTTTGACATCTCAGGAGATGCATTGAGATGCATTAGAAACATCACTCATAAATAGTGTTTGTATCAGAGATGTTGAAGAAAACTGTTGTTACAAAACATTCAAACTGATTTAAAATTTGATAATTTGTTTACCGTTGAGTCACTTGGCTGAAGCAGAGATTTAACTTTATTTTTATGGATAATTTCATGTTAATGTATTAATTTTGGAAAAAATAGAATTATTGATGTACAGGCAATCGTTGATGGAATAAAAATCTATATGACATTTGTTTACGTGGATCCCGTTCTAGAGCGCATGAAACAAGTATGAGAATGTCTTACGTGTTTTACCACAACGAGAAATGAAACATGGTTCATGATTGGTGATCTTAATGAAATTACATGGCATAATGAAAAGAAAGAAGGCATGAGACGCTTTAATAGTTTATTATTACCTTTCAAACAGATGTTAAGTGATTGTGGAATACTAGAATTCTCATGTTATGGATATATAATGTCTAGGATAGGTAAAAGAGGCTGATCGACATCCAGATGTTGCCTGGACCGCACAATAGAAAATGAAGACTGGCATCAGTCTTTTCCACATCGTTCAGTTTAGTATTTACACAAGAAGAGATCAAACCATGATCATGTCCAAGTGAACATCCTTGTTAAACCAATTAAGGCCTAGAACAAATTCAAAATTTGATAAGCGATTGCTGGATAATGAGGAGATTAGAAAGGTTATTCTGGAATGCTGGAACCCGTCTGAGCCATCTCCTTCCTTACCCCCATTTGTGAAAGAGCAAATCTCTTATGGGTCTCTCAAATCCTTTATAACCCTATGGCTTTAATAAAATATAAAAACCAGATTTTGTCCTTTATATTTTCGATTTTTTTTAATAAAAAATTTAAAATTTTCAAATTTTAAAAATTTCAAAATTTCAAAATTTCAAAATTTCAAAATTTCAAAATTTCAAAATTTCAAAATTTCAAAATTTCAAAATTTCAAATTTTGGACACTACATTATACCGTATAATGTTACTTAGTTATACTGAGTTATACTTTGTTCTACTGTGTAATACTTATGTTAAGTTATGTTGAGTTATGTTGAGTTATACCGAGTTATATTGGTCTAAGTTATACTGAATACTACTGAGTGTAATTATACCGAGTTTTACTGAGTTATACTGGTTATACCGAGTAATATTGAGTACTACTGAGTTAGTTATACTGAGTTCGACTAAGTTCTACTGATTATACTGCGTAATACTAAGTACTAGTGAAATAGTTGTACCGAGTTCGACTGAGTTAATAATGCCGAGTTATATTAAATCTAGATTTGAATATGAAATAAATAAAAACACAAAAAATACTTTGAAAGGGAGAATAAGAATTCTAAATAATAGAAAACCCATATATATCTTTGACAACCCTAAATCAAAAAACCCCAAACAATAAGAACCCTGAAACAAGAGAAAACTTAGAATTCTCTTTAACAACCCTAAATTCCTTAATCTAGAACAATAAGAATCCTAAATCAAAAACCGAGAACAAGAAAAATCATAAATCAAAAGGAAAAAGCGATGAGATGGAAATATGATCTTCTTCTTCGTTGTGCACGGAGGAAAATTGGTTAAACAGCACATGGGAAGAAAATGTAAACAAATAATTAATTAGCTAATAAAAAGCTAACAAAAAATTATTTTCTTAACGATATCTGATCTAATTTTGTTAGCATCAATTTTTATTGATGTAAATTTTGTATATTTTAAAAAATGATGTTAACTAAAAAAAATGAATACATCAGTTATGTAATTAATATAAATTCATATGAAATTATTATTTTTATTAAAGCGATACAAAATAACATTAACTATATTATTTTTATTGAATTGATACAAAGTAAATTATTAATAATATCATTTATTATAACTAATGCTAACTTATTATTATTTGTATCATTTATAAATAAGTATTTTAAATACAATCACTTATTTTTGTGATACACTTTAAGTTATTTAAACTAACCATTTATGTACTGTGTGGCGCCATGGTTGATGTTCTATGTCGTTATCTCAGGCTCAACCGGCATGGTTGATGTTCTCTGTTGTTATCATTAATCATGAAAAGGAAAAGGAAGAGGTTTAAAATCGCGAAAGGTGAAGAACAGGAAAAAAAAAGAAAAAAGGAGAAAAATAGAAAAAAAAATTGTGATTTCTCAGACTTTTATATTAGGTTTAATTGTATAGAGTTAATTTCTCTAATTTTTTTAATTATAAATAATTCAAAAAATCATTTTTAGTGAAGTCTTTAGAAAATTGGAGTTTAAGAGATGGTGGAGGGTGTTGGGGTCAAAATCGGTCACGACGGAATCGATGTCCGAAAGTCCTCAGAAAAACCGAATCTCGGTCAAAATTTCAAAAGCCGAGAAAACGAATAGCCGAAATGGATCGCCTGGTGAGCTCGGCTGCGACACGAGCCAGCTCGCCCGGCGAGCACGATCGTGTTGCCGGTCGACTCGTCGGCGAGCTCGGCTGCGACACGAGCCAGCTCGCCCGGCGAGCACGATCGTGTTGCCGGTCGACTCGTCGGCGAGCTCGGCTGCGACACGAGCCAGCTCGCCCGGCGAGCACGACCGTGTTGCCGGTCGGCTTCTTCGTGGACCACTCCGAACCCGGTCCCATCCCATAACCATGCATCTTCGTCCGAAGTTTCCGTAACTCAGTCTTCGGGTCCGTGGATACGACACCAATGTTCCGTCTAAAAAACATCGTCGAAAGTCTTCTGGGAGTTGGGAAGGTTATGTCTCTCGAACGGTTTCCTATTCTTCGTAGTAGAGCAGGTTACGGTTAACTTAACACCAACTGCCTCGGCTATGCGAAGAAACAGGGTTTCGTTGGAAGAACCATGCCTATACCAACGGCTACTTCGCGAGTAAAATCTTAAAAACGCTTAAGTCTCGATACAACCCAAAGAGGGTCCGAATTGCGGACAACGGCCCATCTATGGTCCCAAAAGACTTGAACCCAAAAACTGGTATGACGGTTTATCGCATCCGC
>NC_027755.1:6010350-6010753 GCF_000695525.1 Brassica oleracea var. oleracea
GTAGTCGATAACCCGGCCATCTATAAGTGTTATCATGGGAACCCATGGATCAACGCAATGAAGGCGGTACTGTCGACTTACCACCTTAGCATCAAGTTCCCAACACCAAACGGAACAGCAATAATCTGGGGATGCCAGAAACAATCTAGGCTCTGCTTTTTGGCCGAGCATAAGCTACGACAAAATCGGGACACCCCTGCGATTAGCCCGAAGCGAGTCAAAAAAACTCAGAGTACTCCCGAGGGTTCCACAAAGAGCGATTCGGAATCACTCGCCCAGGCAACGGCTCCGAACAGCGACGCGATCCCAGAGTCCATCGCCCTACCAGCGAAAAACCCGACTCACGAAACTGCTGCCGATTTAACTAAAGCCTCAACGGCCGAAGTAACAGAAATGACCCTAT
>NC_027755.1:6011649-6012547 GCF_000695525.1 Brassica oleracea var. oleracea
CAGCCCTCCGCTTCATTTCGGCGACAATCGCTCTCTTTCCTCTCCTCTCCGCACGGACAAGGGCCCGAGAATGGAGCTCAGCCTGTCTCCGGCTCTGTTCTTCGACCTCCTTCTGAAACCGAAAGAGTTCTCTTTCAGCCTCCTCGGCTTTGAAGTGAGAGATACGCGACTCCCGGAAACTTCCGTCGAGCGCCGCATTGAACACCCTCATCCCCTGCACGAACTTAAGATCGGAAAAGGAAACAAAAAAAAATATAATTTAGATCAAAGTTCAAAGGATAAACCTCGTTGATTAAGCTGGAGCCTTCGGCGACTACTTTCCTCCTCGACTCTTCGTCCAGTGACTCATGAGTAGTAAAACGGGAGGGAGGTCGGCAAAAAATTTGCTGGGAGGGGGAACCTCGCTGGTTCCACTCCTTTCCCCTGGGGAGAAACTAGGGTTCCTTTCTGGCAGCGGAGGGTTTCCCAAGACGTTCTCAGAGGCAACTCCCTTACCTTTCCGAGACCTGGTTATCTGCCTCTAAGCAGGCAAGACATCAATGACCGGTTCTATGTCATACGGAACGTCAAGAGGCTGAGAGACGGCTCGAGATCGATGGATTCCCCTGGGGAGAAACTAGGGTTCCATTCCGGCAGCGGAAGGTTTCCCAAGACGCTCTCAGAGGCAAAAAGATCTGCAGGAGTCGACGGAAGGATCCTGTTCACTGCAAGATAATAAAAAAAAATCATCTTCGCATGTTTTCAAGGTATCAAAACGAAAAACATAACTATTCGTATTACCATGGGTGAAGTTCAACTCCCGACGGAATAAGTGGAGGTAGCTCTCCTCGACAGACTTCCCATCTATCTAGACAAAGAAAAAGCGCTCGAACCATGTCTTAGGATGTGAAGTGTGCCC
>NC_027755.1:6012634-6013274 GCF_000695525.1 Brassica oleracea var. oleracea
AGCCAATGCTGCAAGGCCGGAACGCTTAGCTGGCTGATCGAAAGCCCAAAGTGGCGAAGCGCGCGGACGATGATACCAGGGATCGGAAACCACATACGGCAATACACCAGGAAGGCCTCGTAGGAAGTAAAGAAACCTTCTGGAGGGTTCTTCGAACTCTCGTTGCCACTCGGGATCCGAAGTACGACTCCACTTGGAATCTGGTAAAAGTCCCTGAGAGTCGTGAGGTAGTCGGCAGAGACCATGCTCGGCGTGAAGGATGCGTTTGGCGACCTCACGGGCCTCTTACGAATCGGAATGTCTTGCGAAGGCAGAGGCGAGCCGCAAAGAGCTTTGTAGTACGCATCCTTTGCTTCTTCCTCAACTTCAAACTCTTCTTTCGGGGCGATCACCTCATTGGCAGAAGAGTCACCCGAAGATGAGTGTGAGGAAGAATTCCTCTTTGAAGATCCTTTTCTTGAAAACATTTTCTTTGAGCAAAGAGAATGTCTTGGAGAAAAAATTTCTATCTTGGAGGAATCTTTTCTTAAGGGAAGAAGTGAGTAAAGAATTTGAATAACTTACTTCCCTTACTTATACAATTTATTTATTTTTACTATTCACCTTCAATCTTTCGACAAACGATTACGTCTAATTCCAC
>NC_027755.1:6013356-6019048 GCF_000695525.1 Brassica oleracea var. oleracea
GAGCACGACCGTGTTGCCGGTCGACTCGCCGGCGAGCTCGGCCGTGACACGAGCCAGCTCGCCTGGCGAGCACGACCGTGTTGCCGGTCGGCTCGCCGGCGAGCTCGACCGTGGCACGGATCAGCTCGCCCGGTGAGCGCGGCCAATTCTCCGTGGACCACTCCGAACCCGGTCCCATCCCATAACCATGCATCTTTGTCCGAAGTTTCCGTAAATCCGTCTTCGGGTCCGTGGATACAACACCAATGTTCCGTCTAAAAAACATCGTCGAAAGTATTCGGAAAGTTGGGAAGGTTATGACTCTCGTACGGTTTCCTATTCTTCGTAGTAGAGCAGGTTATGGTTAACTTAACACCAACTGCCTCGGCTATGCGAAGAAACAGGGTTCCGTTGGAAGAACCATGCCAATACCAACGGCTACTTCGTGAGTATAATCGTAAAAATGTTTAATTCTCGATACGGCCCAAAGAGGGTCCGAATTGCGGACAACGGCCCATCTATGGTCCCAAAAGACTTGAGCCCAAAGACTGGTATGACGGTTTATCTCATCTGCGGGAAGAGATAAATGTCAAATTTCCGAAGATAATCACAAAGAAGAAAGAAATATGGAAAAGCCCGCTTCGCGACAAATCCGGCCCAAGAAGAGGTAAACCAACCTAAGGAGGAGTATATAAGGAGGACCTAGGACGAAGAGAAGAGGGCACATCAGAGCAACTTAGCACTTAGAGCAATTTAGGCATCTTTTTCGCTTTTACTAATCGAGCTGCGACTCAACTAGTTTAGATTTAGGTCGCTAGACTAGCGAACGTAACAGCTCTTGTAGCCTAGGTCTTTACTTATTGTTCACGCTCAAACGCGAATTCGGAAATAAGATCCTCTTATTCTCTTTTTCTGATTGTTTTCATTTTATTCTTTCATATTGATCGTGTCGTGTGTGGCCCAGCAAATAACTGCGACCTTCAGAGAATGCTAGGTTAACTTGGCTTTCCTCCGATTAACAAAACTCGACGGTGTGAATTTTGGTTCCCACAGGGGAGGGTAAGAGAGGATATGACTAAACCCGTCGAAACTCCCAACTAAGGCAAACATCATGGCCCATATCTCCAGTTCCCGCAAATATTTGGGCTAGTTGAGAAGAAAAAATGACATAAACTTGGAAAAGTAAGTGGAGGAACTTAAAGAAAAATTTGAAGCCATGTCTGCGAATGATATTTTGTGTTTGGAGGAGTTAGCGGCTGCTTTACATGAGCTTTCAGAAGCCCGTTAGACCGAGAAAACGTTCTGGAGGCAAAAGAGCATAGTTTTTTGGTTGAGAGAAGGAGATAGAAACTCTAAGTTTTTCCATGTATAGAAGAAGCAGAGACGTTGCAAAAAATCAAACTATGCGATTAATCGATTAATCATGCAATATGGTGGAGGATGAAGAGGGACTGGTAGCCATTTCTACTAGTTAAGAACCATTTTGAGTCTTCGAACCATGAAGAGATAGATGAAGCATTAACAGCTATCACTGCGACTATCCCCAAATTCAATTAACAAGGATCATATAGCTAGTTAAATAATGGAAAGTGAAACCTTTCCTTTTCATGATGCATTGAAAAAAATCTCATTGGCCAGATGGAATAAAAAATTTATTTTATCAGAAGTAATGGAATATATTGAAGGAAAACTTAAATCTTATGTTTAATGAATTATTCTTTAATGGTATTATTATTCAAGGGTTGAATAATACAAAAAAAAAATTATTCCAAAGAAAGATAAACCTACTAATATATTGCAATTTAGAGCAATCGGTCTGTGCAAAGTGATCTACAAGAGATTCTACAAGGTCTCATGCCATAGATTAAAAAAGTTTCACTATAACGTATTTCAGAAATCTAGTCAGCCTTTATAGAGAATTGTCATCAAAACAGAAATGAGTAAAACATATGATTGGATGAAATGAGATTTTAGTAGAGCTGTAATGCAAAAGAAAGATTTTTTGGCAATCTAAATTGATTGGATAAATTGTTGCATATATAACATCTGTCAAGTATCATTTTCGAATGAATGGACTGCCCATAGGTAATATTGTCCCTGGGAGGAGATTGTGTCAAGGAAATCTTTTGTCTCCTTTTATGTTTATTCTATGCATGGAAGCGATCATTAGCCTTCTTCATCTTGCTGAGAATCAATGATAGTTCAAGAGATTGTGTGTCTCATACGCAAGTCCGCTGATGTTACCCTTCTTTTGGCTGATGATAGGCTTTTCTTCTATAAGGTAGAGCCTTGTGAAAGTGATAAAGTAATGAAAGCAATTATGGAAAAACCTTGGGTCACTGCACTAGTTCTGACAAGTCTTCTTTAATCTTTGGTAAGAGACTACCTAAGAATGTAAAGCAAATGATCAAAACCTTTTTGGGTATCAATAAAAAGGCGGGATGGGATCATACTTCAAAATTCAAAGAACGTTAGTATATCAAAATGTAATTTTTTTTCTTTGCGTTCCTCAGTGATAAATTACAATATATGATTAATGGATTATCTGCTTGTTGGTTATCAAAAGGAGGGAAATATATTTTAATAAGATCCATCGCCATATTGCCAAACTATGTAACATCCAACTTCCTGCTCCCATTAGATATCTACAAAAATCTAGCGAGTGCCTTTGCACGATTCTTGTGGAGTTTAAATTCACCTAAAAGAGAAATGCATTAAAAATATGGGAAAATAATTGTAGCAAAAACAGGAAGGTGGATTTGGTTTTCGTATGTTCCATGATTTTAATCTGGTATTGCTGGGCTAATAGTTGTGGCATCTGATTCAATTATCATATTATCTTCTCGCAAGAGTATTGCGTGGAAAATATTACAGTCTGAGTTTGCCTTTGCGATCAGTTGCTATAGATAGTCCTTATGTATGGATGAGTTAACCAGCTGCTTGACCATTACTGACTCTAGGAATCTGTTAGAAAGTGCATTTTGTATTTAAGATAAGAGTATGGAAGATTCCATGGATTCCTACGATTCATGTGATTTCTATGAAGCCAGCATGTCCTAATGATCTGGTAGTTCATCCAAGGATGACAGTGAGTGATTTTATTCGTGGTCAACCTGAGGACTGAAATGTGTAGATGTTGGAAAGCCTAGTTGTACCATAGGATATACTGCTTATTCAAATTTTGGCCATTAGCCAATCCCATCGAGGTGATAACTTTTGTTGGAGAAACACAAAAATCGGATTATTGGACTGCGACAAATATCCTACACCGTGAACCTGAGGCTGTGGTAGTTGAGCTTAGTATCACCAAGCTCCAAACATTTTCTTGGAAAATAAGTGCTTTTAAGAAGATATATCATTTTATATGGCAGCTTGTAACAAAATATTTAGCAGTAACGGTAGACATGTCGTTATATGTGATATGATAACTATTTCCCTTAATGTGGGGAAGCAGATGAATCTGTTAATCATGCAATGTGAATGTCTACCAAGTCTACATATTTGGGCATTATCATCTACGCCTTCCTGCCTATCGATTTTTCAAATTTCCAGTGTTTATACAAACTTGGACTATCTTTTCAGGAGAAAAATTATATTGAAGACCTAGAGTTGGATAAAGATCTGTATCCACGAATAATCAGGTATCTCTAGAAAGCTCGCAGTTATAAAATTATTTAGGGAACCACATGTGATCCTCTAGAGCTAAAGAGAAATGCCTAGGGTAAATGTCAAGCATGGTTTGAATCGAATGCAAAGACATAGAGGAGGGGAAATCACTACATCACATATGACATCTTGAGACTTTAGCTTGCACAACATATTTTTAGTGGGTGGATCATGGATTTCTGAGTCAGCAATGGATGCAAATGGACGTGAAAGGAATCTCTAGGACATGAGTATTTTTGGGATTACAGTATCAAATGAGGCGTGTCTTATCTCTTTATGGAAATACTCAACCTAACAATATTTTGACAAAAACTGTAAAGACATAGTTTCAATGATTCTAGACCTAAAATATATCATGGATAAGCTTTTCAACGGAGTTAAAAAAAATTAAGATATTCTAAATAGAAGATTTCAAAATTTTTTATCATTCTCGAGCGCGCTAACCTAGACTGCCAATTTATTAGCTAAGATCGAATATTTTTACGGATTTTTAATGTTAAAACTCCCCAACTAAGTTTGTTTCAGATAAAAAATCTCCAATCTAAATATTAAATTGAAAACCTCTTGAACTAACTTTATTTAATGAATTGAACCATTTGTCTACAGTGCCAATCAAAATTACCACAACTACCTGTAAATATTTAGTTTAAGGGTTTTTTTTACATTAACTAAACATAGTTGAAGGGTTTTACCATTAAAGATCTAAAAATCTAAAAAATAATTCAGAAAATGCAAAAATTTAAAAATATATTATATCTACAATATCTGAATAGCCTCCAATTTTGTTGCAAAACTTGGCCAAGCTTGAGGCTCTTTTATCATCGCGATCAGATCTTTGCAATCAGTCCCAAAACGCTGACATGACAAATGTTGAAGCATGCTCTCCATTGTCCATCGTAGTGCTTCTTCTTCCGAATATAAAGCAGTTTGTCGCCTCTTTAGATTTCACGTTCCCATAAGTTGAATCTTTTCAAAGCCATCCTTCCAAATCCATCCACACCCACAGAACTGTGCTGTGGAAGTCCATGAACCATCTACCATTATATCATTTCATTTGCCTTAAACCATGCTTGACGTTCACTCTTTACATATCAGACTAACTCTAAAGGATTCTTTTAAATTCTCTTAGGGGGTGTATTCAATATAAAATTTGAGATGGTTTGACTTGTAATGGAGTATTAGATGATTTCAATAAGTTACAGAAATTTATGTGATTTTTGTTAAACCACTCTAGAATATAACCTAGAACCATGGAATTTAGGTTCTAATTTTCTTAATTAAGAAACTCCACCAAAACACTCTAAAATCACATGAAAACTTTAAAACTTCACAACGTAAAATATTTTCAATAACAGTGGATTGTAGAGTACTACTAAATGTTAAGCTCAATAACAGTAAATTTTAAATAAGTTTTTAAAATTCATGTTTGGATAAAAGAGTGGATTTGCCATTTTAATATAAATCACCTAAAATCTCACTTGAATACACCCCCCCCCCCCCCAGTTGATAAAGAGTTTTAATGTTTTTTTTCAGATAAAAAATCCCCAAACTAAATATTAAATTGAAAAACTCTTGAACTAACTTTATTTAATGAATTGAACCATTTCCCAAGTGCCAGCCTATGGAAACAAGGTAAATTAAGAGAATGCACAGAAGAACTTTAACTGATGAAAATGGAATAGCAAACCTGATTCCATAGGGAGCCGAGGGCAGGAGCATTGGAAGCGACGACGTCGTTGTTGGTGAGCTTCCGTGGCTGAGGAGGAGGAGCTGCGTCCGCTGTGGCTTCTCTCACCCAGTACCTATACGATCCCTCTTTCTTCTTCTCCCTTTCGAAGAAGGAGAAAAAAAAAGAAAAAAAAAATCTAATAATATGTCCATAGCCTAAATTTTGAATTTTGTTCTAAAAAATATCCTAGTAGACTCTGTTAATTATTTTCTTTTCGACTTTCTATATTTGTAACAGGTACAAAATAATTATACAGAGTATATCTGTATAAACATCCAAGACATCATCATCAAGGGACCCACATGAGACAAGCATGGG
>NC_027755.1:6019937-6020213 GCF_000695525.1 Brassica oleracea var. oleracea
CTTTCTTTTTATTGATTTGTTTACAAAGTTCTTAATTTATTTTGATTTTATTTATTTGCTAGATTAAAAACAAACTTATGATGACAAGGTTGTGATTAATACTTACTTTTATTTATCTTGATGTTACAATCTTTGGTTACAAAGTTGCTGATAGAACTTAGAGTTTTACAGAATTTCTAGAGAGAAGGGAGAGCGATTTTAGAGTGGGAAAGAGCTTGGTGAAAATTGCCCGTACTTCGTTCTTCCTCATGGGTTCCTTTTATAGGCGAAGCTTGC
>NC_027755.1:6020313-6020437 GCF_000695525.1 Brassica oleracea var. oleracea
ATCAAACTTTGCGGATTAGAAACCGCGGAAAGTTCGTTCTTTATCAATACGAATTCGTAGTAAACGTGTCGAGTCGGAAGACGGCCCAAAGGGATCTAAAACACGACTCGAGGCCCATCCTAAG
>NC_027755.1:6020467-6021205 GCF_000695525.1 Brassica oleracea var. oleracea
GGTTTACGCTTGGTCCACAAGGAAGGATAAATGTCAAGTTTCCGCGGATAAATACGGAAGTTTTGAAGATAATTGGAAGATCGGGAAAAATGGAATATCTCCATTTTTATGCTATGACGGCTTAAGGGCAGAAGAGTAAAAGCGTAAACCGACCTTGGAGCTAGTATATAAGGAGTCCTAGGCGAGGAGCATGGCAGACGACTTTTCAGAGCAATTTAGGCAATTTTTCGTTTTTGTTATTTCGAGCTGTGACTCAATTAGGTTTAGCCGTCTTAGGGTTGCTAGAACTAGGAATCTCGCCGACAGCTCTCGAGCCCAGGCTTATTCCTTGTTGTAAACGCTCATACGCAGATTCGGAATAAGATCTACTTTGCTCTCTTTTTCGATTTCTTATTCTTATCGTTGTTATTCTCGTGTTTTGATTGCTTGACGTGTGGTAATTAGCAGACATCCGGGTCCTCTGGGAAATTAGGGTTTTCCTAGTTTCCTTATTTAAACGGAAATCGACAGAGCGAATTTCGGTTCCCACAGTTTTAACTAACCTCTCCATTCTCACTGTCCTAGAAGAAAGGTGATAGCTTTCAACATGGATCTGGTGTGGCGAGTTTAAATCATGCAGAAAGGTGGGGCCTTTGACATGGAGAGTTGAAGAGGATGGTTCATGGAAGAAGAAGATGTTGGGATCGAAACCAACAGCTCAAAACTTGCCATGTACCATTGAGATTCAAGGAACTTTTA
>NC_027755.1:6021288-6022243 GCF_000695525.1 Brassica oleracea var. oleracea
GGGATTATTTAAAAGATCACTAAATGAAATAAAATGAATTTAGAATCTGTCCCAGGATGCTTAAAGAGCTTGGTTTCCTAGTAATCCTTACATCGTACTAGTTATACTAGGCTTACTAGCAGCAGTGTAAGCGCTTTGAAAAATGTCTAGTAACTTATCGGTGTTACTAGGATTACTAGATATGTTAATATGCTTAGCTCCGGTTCATAATGATGCTTATTGTGATTGAAACCAAATTGAAAGATGTTGCATATAGTCTTGTGGCTGTCTTACATTGAAACATTAGATTCATGTCTAAATTGCTGTGTAAAGAAACTTTAAAAATGCCTAAGTAGCTTGCATAAATCTGGAAAAGAAAGTGCTTGTGCTTAGAGAGGTTGCTTGCAAAGATAGAACTTGAAAATGACTTGTTTTAATCTGTTGCAATGCTTGTGAGATTGGAAATCAAACTTGATGATTAATCAACGATTGATCCCAATACTCTTGTGTCTTATCTTTGCTGGAGTTTGAGTGGTGTTTCAGGTTCACAAGAAGTGTTCTTGGCTCACCACCTAACCAAGACAAGAGGAAGACTTGATCCATTGTGTGGAGCAATGGGAAGGTACTTGCGTGTAGAAGCTGGTTTAAGAAGTGCAGGCCACGAGGTTGTTGAGCTCCTGGTTCAAGACACACAAGAGGAAGACTTGATCCATTGTGTGGAGCAATGGGAAGGTGCTTGTGTGTAGAAGCTGGTTTAAGAAGCGCATGCCACGAGGTTGTTGAGCTCCCGATTCAAGACACACAAGAAGAAGAAGGTCACCACCTAAGTCCTGAGGAAGGCCGGTGATCTGAGGGTACTTGAAGCTGAAGGCAAAAGGGTGGATCAGTGATTTAAGCGCAGCTGTTAGGGTAGTGTGCTCCTGGTCTTAAAGTTCATTGAGGCTCATTTCAAGCTTGAACCTATACTCAATTCAAG
>NC_027755.1:6022351-6030302 GCF_000695525.1 Brassica oleracea var. oleracea
GAAGTCCACAGCCTTCTCCAAAGAGGGTAGAGAGGATGTTGTGACAATGGAGAGATGAAGCCTATTGCCAACATTCTGTGGAGAAGTCCACAGCCTTCTCCAAAGAGGGTAGAGAGGATGTTGTGACAATGGAGAGATGAAGCCTATTGCCAACATTCTGTGGAGAAGTCCACAGCCTTCTCCAAAGAGGGTAGAGAGGATGTTGTGACAATGGAGAGATGAAGCCTATTGCCAACATTCTGTGGAGAAGTCCACAGCCTTCTCCAAAGAGGGTAGAGAGGATGTTGTGACAATGGAGAGGTGACTTGCGGTTCTGTCCATGGTGGTTTAGTCCCCATAGCCTACACATCAGATGAGTGTAGAGAGGACATTAGTCATGCAAGGAAGAGCATCACCAGGAGGGTGATGCAATTAAGACCAAGACCATTGCAAGCTGATCATGGAGTGATCCAGCCGAAGTGGAGGGAAGAAGAAAGCTACTCAATAAGCTTCTGGTGTGAGGTGCTTGGAGAGTGAGCTGAGGTATCTCCTCAGTGCAATGGTGGTTAAGTGGGGGCAGTAAGCATCAAGTTTGAAGAAGATGGAGGTGTTCCCACAAGGGTGATCATGGAGCTTAGTAAAGAAAGGAGAAGCTGTTAAGCTTAGCAAGTGAGGACTCAAGTGGCGAAATGAAGAGACCACTCCTCACCATCTTAAACAAGGGAGTAAACCTAGTCTCATCTATTTTAATATGTCTTGATAGGTCTATCTCTTGATTATACTCTGTGCTTTCCCTAATTTACATTAAGAGTTTATAGCTTCTAGCAAGGAGTTGTTAAGCGCAGCAAGTGAGGGATTCAAGTGGTGTGTGAAGAGCAGCCACTCCTCACCATTAATACAAGTACTTGGATACTCAATGAGCAGGAGCTAGGCATGTCTTACCTGATGGAGATGGCAAGAAGCCACGAGAGAAGGGAAGACTTAGGCCGGTCCAAAGGAGAGTTCCAAGAAGAGTTGGTGTTGCCATGAGGATGGTGCAATAGCCTAGTATGAGGGATTCAAGTGACGAGCCAATCCAGTCACTCCTCACCAAAAGAAAAAGGGAAGTTTCCCTAAACTCAATTCAATTCATCATTTTCAATCATATTTAGTAATCTATTAGGAATACTAGTGTTACTAGATGGCAACATATCTAGTAATCTATCAGGAATACTAGTTTTACTAAAGACGGTCTATAAGCATCATTTGACTTTGAATTGATTGAGTTATGTTACTTGATAAGAACTGATACACTTGTGGAATAATGTATCAGGTACCTTACTTGGAGACTCAATGGAGAGGATCAGGTCGCTCCTAGCCATTCAAGGTGGCATGAAGTCCGGTGAAAGGGGGAGACACTAAACCGGTTCTATAGAAGAGTCCAAGAAGGTGTGGTGAAGTGTGCGAAAGCCTTAAAGTGTTGCTGCACCTGTTTAGGCCGTGATCCAGAGCTTCTTGTGTCAGAGGTGGATTGTCATAAGGTGAGGCAGATGATTATCTTAGGAGTGATTCTGCCATGTTATACAAGGAGTGAAGATCAGCTTGCAGATGTGTTCACTAAGGCAGCAAGATTGAAGACAATGGAGTCCATACTATCCAGGCTTGGACTAATTGATCTTACTCCTAGGAGCTGAGGCCCTTGACCATGGAGCCTTTATTCTTTTCCCCTCATCAAAGTTTTGTCCCAAAGGGTTTTCCTTGGTGAGGTTTTTAATGAGGAAGATCTCATAGTGTCCAAGCTTAGACTTCATGAACCTGGACGGTTTGAGTGGATATGAGAGCTTACTAGGAATCTTCTTGATGGCTTGATATGTGATGAAGTCGTGCACAACATGTTTAGGAAGTAGCTGTTGGAAAGTTATTGCCAAAGACTCCAAATAAGGCAAGTTGAAGTAAATGAGAATCCGCCTGATCCTCTGGATGCTGGTGCAGCTAAGGACGTCTTGGATGTCTTCTGAATGGTTGAGATGATCTCCTGGCTTCCATAGATAACTCTGGATCGAACCAAGTCGAATTGGTTGGAGACTTTCCCGAATTGATGTTGGTTTGGCTGGTTTTTGGAAATTGATTGCATCTTGGTTTTTCTTTGACCAATTCTGCTGATTTTGGGCTTTCTGGAAAGCTACGACATCGGGTATTGAAGCCCATGGTTGGTTCTGGAGAAGGCCGCTTCATGATTGGGCTGAAATCCACTTTAAAGGCTGATACTCGCAACTGGACAGGCTGGGGAACCTCCAATTTGTAAAATCCATAACTTTCTGGTCCGTGAATATTTTCATGAAATTCCAAGCCTCAATGTCTCCTTGATGAGTTATCATTCTTGTAAAATTGGTTTCATAGATAAACTCTCTCTGGTTGTCGAGATAGGATCCTTGGACTGAACGTCTATCGCTGGTGTCTCCTAAGTGGCCGGTTTGGGAGGTTTGGTGAGACTATGATTGAACCACGGATTTCACAACTGCAACACAAACATTTGACCCGAGGTTCCAAGATCATATAAAAAATTCCCAAGGTCAAATGTGTTGACTTGAAGAAAGAAATGGAGCCAAAGGAGTGGTTTGGAGGAGTTTGGATCTTGTGCAAAGATAAGGCAAGATCTTAAGAGATTGTCTATCAAGGCTTCATGAGGGTATAGAGAAGTCTAGAAGTGTCATGAAGCCTGTGCAAAGATAGGGTTTAAGTCCAGGAGGGACTTAAACACCATTTGGAGTGAGATGGGCGATGGTGCAAAGATAGGGCGTCCCGGATATACAGACGGTACGAACCGTACAAAGTTAGGGCAACCCAAATGATATTAGGCTCGACTATTGGAGAAGCTTGGGTGAAATGTGCAACGTTAGGGTGAGGTACGGACAAGCGGTCCGTACCATCGGCCGTACAACATCCGGGATCGACCTAAGGCTGTGCAAAGTTAGGGAGCTGGCTTATGAAGCAATCAGGCGACCTTATCCTCTTCGGGACCGTTGGGGAATTGAAGAAAGAGAGATGCGCCCTAGCTGACATGAGCTGTAAAGTAAAAGACAAGTTGGGGACCATGTATCTAGCCAAAGAAGTGGGCAGTACATGGGAGCCTATGCACAGCCAATAGGGAATCAGCAAGGAGAGCTTTGACCATATTCAAATGAACCAATAAGAAGCCAAGGAGAAGCAGCCAATAAAAAGCCATCACGCAGATTAAGAGACACCAAACTCCATCCCATCCATCCATTTCTATTCAAGCAATTCTATCCATTAGATTTAGGTCTCTAATGTTGCAAACTTGTAAAAGCTTAAAAACAAGCTTTGTATCCACGATTTGGAGCCTTAAGGGAGTAAGGGGGATTTCCCCTCTCCACTTCATGAATGAAAAACTTGTTCTTGAATCTGAAACCCTAATCTCTCATCTCCTATTCTCCTAATCTCTCAGTCTCTTAATCTTTGTTCCTAAGTCTCTTATTCTCTCATAAACACTCTCATCAATCTCTTTTTCTAAATCACCTAGAGCAAGCTCTCATCTTTCTCCATCGGAGTTTATACACACACACACAACCAGAGAAGAGAACTCTACAAATCTCATAAAATGACCGAGAACTGTTAGTTGGTTCGTCCGAGATAATGACTAATATCATATGGAAACTCGAGGTTCCAAGATCATCCCAGATAATGACAAACATTTGACCCGAGATTCCAAGATCATATCAAAAATTCCCAAGGTCAAATGACCGAGAACTGTTAGTTGGTTCGTCCCAGATAATGACTAATATCATATGAAAACCCAAACACTTTTACAAACCTTTATTATTCATATAATATTTTCAATTACATCCAAACGATATCAATATATCCTGATGGTAACTGTAAAACATACATATTATAATACACACTCATTTGTAAAAGGCATAAATAGTACGCCAGCAACAGTGCTCCTTCGCAACCTAAGATACCCATATGGTTACCTCCAAAATAAAGAGTCAAATGAGCAAGGAGTCAGGTTTCGGTAAAATTAAATCATTCCCCTCTCTTTCCCCCCCCTCCCCCCCCCAAAAAAGCATCAATCATTAAGCAACAAAGATCAACAATTTCAAAAAATAAACAATGCATAAATTAAGCATTCAAGTAAACCATGCATCAACTTTTCAAAGGTGCTTAGTACCTCTTGATTGTCGAGGTTTATCCCTTTCCACTAGTAATTCCTCTCCGTGAATAACATCCATAACAGCAACAATCAATTAAATACTCCTACACCGTCGTGTAGTACCCATCTGGGTTATTATAACGGCTAGCGCTTGGTGCCTGCTAGAGAAAAGGTCTCATCCATATCATCAAACAGATGATATTGTGACTATCACGACATTCCTCCTCGAATGTTGGAACCTCATGGATTCCAAAGTAGAATCCACGGCCATAAGGGTCACCTACTCGATGAACCCTTCCATTCTCATACAGTTCACCTATCCTACCAAGTGAACCCGTTACAATACCTGTTTACAGACGTTATACCTACACATAAACGTTATACCTGCACATGCATGTTATACCCTCTGAACGTCTCGTTGTCATATCCAAATTGAGGAAAATGTTTCTCCTTGGCCGAAACCTTTCTTTCACAGACCTAAACATTTCAAAAAATAATTCTAAGGTCATCCTACCCTAATATTTTGAATCAAATTTTTTTGAGATTACTAGAACGATCTAAGCCGAACTGCGAGCGTTTCTGACCCGCTACCTTTTACAAATAATCGCCTCGTATCATTATTTCTTACAAACCATAACTTCAACCCGAAGCACTTCTCAAGAATCTTAACATCACTTGGCCTTACTACATACCCTGCTATCCGGTTATTCTCTCGACATCACTTGTGGTCTTTCAATTCCATCTTTTTGAAATCATTTTTTCCAAGCTATTGAAGAAGCAGTTTCTTGACCAATGCAACTTATGATCTGACCGAGTCAATATGTGGTCCAGCAACAATAAATTTTCTAAGTCCTTTTTCCTTTGGACTTTGACTTCTCATTCTCGGACACTTCAATTTCTTTTTTGGCTGTCCGGTGCTACTTGAATTTTCAGAAACCTTTAATACTCTTCAGACCATTCGACTTAATGCAGTATTTCTTTGGGCCAACTCATTCCAATGCTTTATCCGTCTTTATTTCACCTATTAGAACTTAGGCCGCTTATTAAAAGCAATTGGCTCAAATTTCCTTATTCGGCCATCCTTCTATAGTTTATGTGGCCATACATCGACCATATTCCACTCGACCATTCTTTGGCTTCGTCTACGTCGTTGTTCTTATTGAGAATTATTACACAACCAGTCTCAATTCTCCGGCCACCCTGGAAAGACAAAGATGTATCAAGATTTAAAGAGGTATTAACATTGGGATGGGATGAAAAGGGATGTTTCCACTTGGCTCTCCCAATGCAAAACTTGCCAGTTGGTGGAGGCCGGACACGGTGTTCCTGGCAGACTTCTACAAGGGTTACCCATACCCTAGTGGAAATGGGACATGATAACCATGGATTTCGTAACATGACTACCTAGAACTACAGGAAATAGGGACACCATATGGGTTATAGACGACTGCCTCAGAAAAAACGGCACACTTCTCCCTATAAGAAAAGTCGATTGGGCCAAGACGCTTGCACAATATTACATGGACATGATAGTAAGGTTACATGGAGTTCCAGTGAGCATAGTGTTTGACAACAATCCAAAATTTACCTTGAACTTATGTCAAGCTTTCTAGAATGTCTTGGAAAGAAGACTTCACTTTAGTACGGGTTACCACCCCTGGACTGATGGAAAATATAAAAGAACGATTCAGACCTTAGAAAATATGCTACAGGTATGTGTGTTAGACTGGGGAGGAAAGTGGGGCGTTGAGTACCTTTCCCTAGTAAAATTCGCCTACAAAAACAGATACCATACAAGTACGTATCGAGATGTATCCCTATAAGGCGTTGTATGGGCGGTCATGCCATACTACCCTATGTTGGAATAAAATGGGGGAGAGACGCGAGCTCGAGTCAGGATTGAACAAAGAAACAGTTAAACAAGTGTAACGTCTCAAGGAAAGGTTGAAGGAGGCCCACAACCGTCAAAAGAGTTATGCCGATTGCATCAAAAGAAATTGAAATTCTTTGTAGAGGACGAAGGGTACTTAAGAATGAGGCCGATTTTCACAATTTTTTTTCACGTATTGGTCTTGCGTAGGGTTGTCCGTTAATCCGAACTGATCCTACCACAGACAACTGCAGATGTGCATCGCAATTTGTCTGTGGTCAGTACGCATGTGTGAGTCGTAGACCACAACGAAGCAGAGTCAACGGGAAAGTTGTGGATGGCGTTCGTACGTTAGGAAAGAGACGGGCTCCATGAGGACATATGGGCATCTGAGGCTCAGCTAAGGGACAGCCATCCAGGGATGTTTGTGAATAAATAATAGACACATGACGCATAACCGAATTCAAAGACAAGTTCTCATTTACTGGGGAATAACTGTAACATCCCGGGCTCAGCCCAAGAGGAAGCCCGTTTGTTGGAAGCCTAAGAGGGGGAAACCTTATGTAATTCCCCTTACATTCCCTATAAAAGGAGAAGCCCTCTTAGGATAAAGAGACAAGATGAGACCTAGCGTATGTCTACCAAAATGAAGCCTCGCCTGCCTTCTCCACGCCGTCAACTTGCTCCACGTCTGACCACCTGCCTACGTCGTCTCTCGTCGCTGTCTGCCATCTTATGAGTCCAAGTCATCGATCCCAAAACTCTATACAGTCTCCTCGGGTCCACTGCTGTAACCACATACAGTCTCATCTATAAGGTAAGGCTTCGATCCTAGTCTACTCCTTTTTACTTCTCATTGGGAATGACGAATCTGAAATCTAAATGCTTTTCTTGTCTCTTATGTGTTGGAGAATACAGATCTGAAGTTATTACTGTGTCCTCTTCATTATCTAGATCAAGATATAAGCCAACAAACAAGGTAAGGTGAGGATCAGGTTGTGAACTTCTCTTATGTCGTGTAAGCCAACGGGGCGCAAGGCCTTTATTAATATTGTGTAGGTATATATGTGAATGATTTGATGTGTGCTTGATCTAGGCTGATTTTTATGTTGTAATGAAAATGCACTTAGATTTGATAGGTTGTTTAATGGAAACCGGTTGTGTGATAAAATGATAAATGATGTAACGATGAGTTGATGATAAGAAATGATAAATTAATGAGTAATGATGTATGATGTGATGTTAAGACACCGATGTTGTAACAGATGGCGTCTAGAAAGAGAGGATGAGTTAAGAATGAGATGATGACGGGCGCTGTTAGATCGAATCATGCTAAATTGTGACATAAGTGACTATCATGACCACATAGCAGACATTGCCGAAAGTGGCCGACGGACCACGAGTGGGTAGTTACATAGGAAATTGGGCGACATTAACCTATCATGAGGTACATGTGGGATTGGTCGACACGAGTTTGACGTTTGTGAGCGAGTCCTAGGTCTTAGAGATCTACATTGTTTGTTGCATGTTAGATTCTATTAACCGATGACTGTTCTGTTTCTTTACTTGTCATGAGTTGAATAAATAAATAAACTTTTGGACTTTTTGCACAATTAACCTATAACTTAAAGTCAAACACAAAACTAACCTCCTTTTTTTTTGAAAATTGGTTTTGCCCTATTCACCCCACAAGTTCATATAATTTACGAAAATGCCATCAATTTTTTTTTTCTTTTTTTTTTCGAAAATGACATTTTTACTCTCTCACCCTCATCATCTTCAAGTAATTACAAGATTATCATTGTCATCAATACCACAACCACCATGAACAACCAATTTGAAGCTCTTAATGCTCCCAAAATCGATTTACCCTTCTTCTTTTTCCATTCTTGTGAACTAAACACAACATATCTCTCACTTTCTCTCCACAATGAGCTAAAAAAACCCAA
>NC_027755.1:6036263-6042233 GCF_000695525.1 Brassica oleracea var. oleracea
ATCTAACCCTAACAATACATACAATACTACAACATATGTTTGCCAAACTCCTAAACCAAAGAATATCATGATTCAATACTTCCACTCATCTATCTTCAAAACAAATCAATTTTATCATATCTTAATTTATATCACTTAAAACTGTTTATAATCACCTGATTTTTATTTTTCACGCATCAAAATATTTTTTTACAAGATTTATAAATTATTTTTAAAATAAACTGGTACCAGACGACTTAAACTTCAGTCGTTCAGACGACTTAAACTTCAGTCGTCCAAACGACTTCCAACATCGCAGACGACTTACTGGGGCTATATTCGTAAAAATGGCTTCTTTTTTTTTGTTTGTTCACAAGGGGCTGAGCTGTAATTTCACTACGCTTTTAGGTTAGTTCTGCATTTGATTCAAGTTTGGGTATAGGTTTGGGGTTAAAATCAAGTTGTGGGTTAGTTTTGGTAAAAACCCCTAAACTTTTTTGACCAAAAAATAAAAAATAAATAAACTTTAAGTTCTTCACTTCAACCCATTGCTCAAGTTGCTCATAGCGTAGAACATATAACTAGCCATACTGTATGGAAGTACTAAACGGAAACTATCTTCACCTCATCCTATTTCCACAAGTTGCTCATTACGTAGAATATATAATTAGCCATACTGTATGGAAGTGCTAAACTGAAACTATATTAAAACTATTTTTCTTAATATTTTTAATGAGAATTCTACTTTCATTTAAGAATCATACGAATTTATTCGACTAAGACAAAATGAAATATTATTTTTGTTTGGCATTAGAAAACAAAAAGGTATAATATAGAAAATAGTTGGAGACATTAACAAATAACTTTAAACAACAAAAAAAAAATATAGTAATGTTGGGAATTATCTAGAAAGCCTTTAAAAAAAAAGATATATATATATATATATAATATTTCATTTTGGCATTAGAAAACCAAAAAAAGGTATATTATAGAAAATAGTTGGAGACATTTTTTTTTTGTCAACAATATCTAGAAAGCCTTTAAAAATATATATATAGGAATTACTTCGAATAGTAAATCTATTCCATCTCTGCCATATTACGAATTACTTTGAATAGTCACTGACCGCATAAACAACACATCCAAAATCATTGCAGTTGCAACTAGGGTGTCTCCAGAGCGAACCCATGCCACTCATCCTCTGACACTTAGCCTCAATCATCGAAGTTATCACCACTAAAACAGTTCCTTTTTATCGCAGAGCTTGTCCCATTGATAAGCACTCCTCTCTTATCCCTTGCTATGTTTAACGCTGTCTGTATATTCTTGTACCATTTTATGTTTGAAATAACAATGTAGTTAGGAAAAAGTAGTTAGGAAACATCACTATATAATTACTATTTGGTTTGATAAAAAAAATTACTATTTCGTTTGACAAAGTGATTTATCGTATAAAATAATACTTTTTAGTTAGCAGAAAATAATACAACTGTACAAAAATGATTTCGAATAATTTTGTGTGTAAATGTTAAATTTCAAACTTAATTCAACCCTAATTTTCGAATAGCATCTTCATCAGTGCCAGATAGAATAATCACATGATAGCATCCCATATTTCAATTTAGGTGACAGCTCCCACACAATGTTTGCTTCATTGTTGAAATGGTTGATACAGTTCTCAACTTATTATATTGATATTTTAACAATAAAAAAATTCTTATATTGATATTAAAATTAATCTTTCGCCAAATTTTGAATATTCGGCTAACTAACTTTTAATTCAACCGACCTAAATTGGCTGAGATTTGATCTAATTGATTGCTACAGCCTTCTTTCATTTTTTTTTTTTTAAGTTTAGCCTTTATAATTAACAATATTAGTCACATAGTTGTCAAGACAGTAGAAGCATTAATCTGGTTCTGATAGACATTTGGTTTTCATTAGGCAGATTTTCATTAAACAAGGAACATATCTCTCTCCTACTTTAAGTAATGTAATTCTAATTGTATTTAACCGAATAATAATTATATATTATTCTTTTATATGCATATGGTGGAACATAGAACATATCTTTCTTTTAAATTATTAGTATTTATTATTAAATTTCATTTTTATGAATATTGAATATTAAAATTTGATATTTTAGTATATGAATATTCAAATGTTTCGAATAAAGTAGAAAGTAATAGTAAAGTGAATCAAAATCCATGGATATTTTATCTACACTAAAACTGACAATGAGTTATCAACAACACCTGTTCGGAAACTCGCTACGCGTAACGCGTGCGGCTGATCCAGGTCTAGCAATTTATTGAAAAATCAGAAAAAAATCGGAGAGTATTCGGAGACTAGTTTTTAATAATTTAATATTAATAATATTTATATTCGTGATATATGAAATTAATATGGATCGGATCAAATCAAATCAAATAAATTTATGAATCGGTTATATAAAATTGCAAACGCCAAGTAACAGAGAAAGTAATTTGGTCTAGTGGTTTAAATATCATGTTCACGTGTATCATTACGTCCCCACCTAGTTTCGAAGCTCCATTTTACCCAATTTATCGACGTTTTGTATTAGGTTTAATGAGTATCAAATTACGTTTCTCTCCTCGTCTCCTACCTCTTTCCTCTGCAAATCTAAGCAGCCGCCTCTGATTTTTTTTTTCTTCACCATTTTTGTCGATTTATCTTGTTTCCTTGTAGATTACAGATAGATTTGATCGTTTTATAACCCAAAATCAAGTTTTAAAATTTTATAGTTATAAAAACTGGATAAACTGGAGATTTTCAATTTTTAAACCTCATAACCGCACAAAAACATACGCTATAACACGGCTGAGTTTCTTAAACCACAGTCTACGCGGTCAATACGCGGCTGGCTGCATAATGTCACCGCACCGGTGCAATTCGCCACAGTGAGGGTCCGTGGAGCGTTTTTCCGGACGATTAAGCGGCAGTTCGTCCGCGTTTTTGAACAAGGCATGTAAGTAATAACTTTGGATCTAACTGATTTCTCAACTATCATCCATAAATGCAGTTGCAGTTTTTGCATCTGGTATCGATTGTTGGTGTTTTATAACAATTACAAAAATGCTATAAATCGTTTCAAACCATTCTAAACCTTTTAAAATCAAAAGTTTGTTTGTGTGGATAAATAAAAATAAAAAATAAAATTTAAAATTTTTAAAACTAAATATTTTAAATAAAAAATATATATTTAATTTAATTTATTTTATATAAACTTTAAACAAAAAAATTCACTCTAAATTTTAAACATTAGTATATATATATATATAAAGATATATACATATATAAAATAAACAAAATATTCTTTTAGAAGTTCTAATATAAATCTTCAAAACAATTTTAATAATTATTATATTTTTTCATATTAGTATGTTTTTATATTTTTATAATGTTGTAATGTTTAATATTTGTTATTTTTTTATTAAACCGATTTCATAATCAACCAATCATAAATATTTCGTTACACTTAATTTTTAATCGTTGTACCAACTCTCAGTGGGGGAGCTAAAAAAATTTTTTACCGGACTCATAATATATAAATTTTATATTAAAACTTGACAATATATGTTACTATAAAAAACATATTTTTTCTAATAGGGACATATGAGAACAACATAAATTAGTGGGGTCAAATACCAAAATTTACGAAAATATTAAAGGAGTTTTTTTTAAATATACACTAAATTTTTTTTTTTCACAAAATTTATTGGGGTCATATGACCCCATATACTCTTCTTTGGCTCCACCCCTGCCAACCGTACAAATCGCTTAACAACGCTAGAAACTATAAACATTCACATTCGCCGACTCCCACAACTGCACCAGCAATCCACGGCCGCTGTGTTTGAACTGGTCCTAAAAATCATGGATAAAAGAGTGAAATACGTAGTTGATAAGAATACTTTGGGCATATACATTATATATACAAGTTACATGTGCACTAGGCACAGAAACAAGAGCGGAAGTTAACACAGTCACAGAAGACGAGACCAGAAAAAGAAGAGAGAAATGGCGAGCGGTAAGTGGATGTTCTTTTATGTAGCAGTAATGGTGATGGTTCTGCAATGGTTGGGGAATAATCATAATTTAGCTGAGGGATATCCAGAAGAAGATTTGGTCACGAAGCTGCCTGGGCAACCGGAAGTTGCATTCAGACAGTTCGCTGGCTATGTTGATGTCGACATCAAAGCTGGTCGGAGCCTCTTTTATTACTTTGTGGAAGCTGAGAAGCAACCACACACAAAACCTTTAACCCTTTGGCTCAATGGAGGTTTGCTTTGGTCATTATTTCTCTTGTTTCTCTTCTCTGTACTGTTTAGCACGCTTTTCTAGTTTTTCTTTAGAATTTGGTTGTTTAGAGAAAAACATAAACTTGTCGTAGTGTAAAATAAATTAACAGTTTACTGTTTCCTCATTTTAATCCCCAATAAAATGTATAAAAGAGTAATGCATTTTGCTTAAAGTAATCAAACCATCCAAGTTTTTAAACTATTTGGGTCCAGATGCAATTAGGTTTGGTTAAAACTGAGGTATTGTTGCAGGGCCCGGATGCTCTTCCATTGGGGGAGGAGCTTTTACAGAGTTGGGTCCATTTTACCCCGCTGGAGATGGTCGTGGCCTCCGCAGAAACTCCAAATCTTGGAACAAAGGTTTCTATCACTCTCTTTTAATATCTTTCAACAAGGACAAAAGTTTGTTAATATAATAAATGTTGGGATGTAGCCTCAAATCTGTTGTTTGTGGATTCACCGGCTGGAGTAGGATGGTCTTACTCGAACACAACTTCAGATTACACCACTGGCGATGAATCCACCGGTAATATATAATATTTCAAATAATTAAATTTTTTATTATCGGTGCTTATTAATTCCTTTACAAAAAGACTTGTTATTAAATGGTGTTTTCAATATTAGCCAAGGATATGCTGGTGTTCTTGTTAAGATGGTTAGAAAAGTTTCCAGAATTCAGGACACGAAACCTCTTTCTCGCTGGTGAAAGCTATGCTGGACACTATATACCTCAACTAGCTGATGTAATACTTGAATACAACTCAAGACACTCAAATAGATTCAAGCTAAAGGGTATTGCAGTAAGTAATAAGAACTATACAAACAAAATATGTTATTTTTCAAATCTCTGTTTTACAAGCTCTGTTTTTGAGAAATACATCTGGTTTGATTAGGTCGGTAATCCGCTTCTGAAGCTTGACCGAGATGTTCCAGCCACGTATGAGTTCTTCTGGTCACACGGGATGATCTCTGATGAACTTGGCCTCACTATCATGAACCAATGCAACTTTGAAGATTACACATTCTCAAGTTCACACAACATAAGCAAACCTTGTGAAGACGCAATGAGTGAAGCAGGAACCATAATCACTCAGTACGTTAATTACTACGACGTGCTCCTTGATATCTGCTATCCGACCCTTGTCGAGCAAGAGCTCAGGCTCAAGAAAATGGTAAGAGAAAACCGAACAAATCCACTATGTTTAGGTTTTTTAGCATTTTTGTTTCTATATTATTTAGATTGAAAAATTCTGAACAAAACCACTATGTTTAGTATCTTGAATTTTTTTTCCTGCTGATTAAAACCCCTAGCGTAAATGTGAAAAAACAACTATGTTTGAGTTTAGACTCGTTCCTGTTTTGTCCAAAAGACTATGTTTTAGTTTAGACTCGTTACTGTTTTGTCCAAAAGACTATGTTTACTTTTATTTTTTTGTAAAAGGACTATGTTTACTTTTAGTAATAGAAATAAGTTTTCCAAGACAAAATATTTTATGAATATATGATTATTTATTTTTTCTTTGAATTTAAAAATATTACAGAATTTCTCATATATATGCAGAAAATGTGTTCGTATCCCTGTAAATGTTTTTGGTCTACATACTGTAACAAAAATATGAAAATAGAAGAAAACTTTTTTTTTTCGTTTCGTTTTTTTTTTTTTTTTTTT
>NC_027755.1:6042437-6056640 GCF_000695525.1 Brassica oleracea var. oleracea
TTTCGTTTTTTTTTTTTTTTTTTTTTTTTGCTAAAGTAATTTCTGAAGGCTGAAATTTTATTTTATCTGAAAATAAATTTTATTATGGTTTTTTGAGAAAGTTTTTTTTTGAATATGCTTATGAAAATTGCAAAAACAAGAGAAAGAGCCGGCATTTGAGAACGGATAGTTTTTGTTAATATCTCCAAGTGTAAATATTTTTTACCTACAAAAAATGCTATGAAGATGATTTTATGTAAAGATGCTATGAAAATGATTTTAGGGTACAAAAATAAGTGTTGGGGTGGACGTGTGCATGAGCTACGAAGAGCAGTTGTATCTGAGTCTTCCTGAGGTTCAACAGGCTCTTCATGCTAACCGAACAAATCTGCCATATTCATGGTCTATGTGCAGCGGGTAATGTTTAACTTCACGCATTTTGATCTCATTATCTCAATCTCCATCTCAGAATTTTATTTCTAACTCTGTGGTTATGTCTCACCTTCACAGCCTCTTGAACTACAGTGACACTGACGGGAACATGAACATACTTCCGATTCTTAAGAGAATCCTGACGAGGAAAATCCCTATTTGGGTCTTCAGGTAATGTGCACACACAATTTTTTCTTTCCATTCTTCGAGTTCTACCTAGTAAAACACACATTGTTCTTATTCAAATCGCAAATTGTAGTGGGGATGAAGATTCAGTGATTCCTCTTCTAGGTTCAAGGACTCTTGTAAAAGAATTAGCAGAGGATCTCAACTTCAACACTACAGTTCCCTATGGAGCTTGGTTCCACAAAGGACAGGTTTGCTCCACAGAAAATATGCTCTGCCCTCCTTAATTTTGAACATTCGTTTTTTCCTTGGTTCGATTTCTTTGTCTTTCGATTGTTGAAAGTAAACAAGGTTCCATTTGGTTGGGTGTTTTCGTATTAAAGGTAGGGAAAGTATGAAAATAAAAATAATTATGCAAGACTCATGTTGCAAGTTTTAGGTGTACAATTTTATTTTTGTTTATGAATTCACTTTTAATCGACTATGTTCAATTCGACTAGACTAAATTTTGTTTTTATTTTGGCTTCGTTTATGTGATGTAAATTTCTTACGACAGTTGCATTATTAATGTTTGGATCGGTGCTTACGTCTACCCCCCCAATTGTAAACTTATTTGACGTGATGTAGGTTGGCGGATGGGTAATAGAGTATGGGGATATACTGACATTCGCAACTGTCAGAGGAGCTGCTCATATGGTGCCATACGCGCAGCCTTCACGAGCTTTGCATTTGTTCAGCAGCTTTGTGCTTGGCCGGAGATTGCCAAATAAATCACCTCCTCCTCTTCATGATTGAAAGGGGAAGGCTTTTCTTTTTTTTTGTTTGGAGTTGGTCAAAATGGTGGTTTAAGTCTATGAACAATGCAGTGCATGTTTTGTTCTTTCTTTAAATGTATTGCTCTTGGAGATGGGATTCGTTATTTCAGTTAGAAGCATTATTGAATGCGTCATAATATATGTGTCGGTTATAGAAACATGATAGTTTTATCCGAGTTAAAAGAAAAAAAGATGATAATATTTTTCCGAGCTCAATGTGTTAGTGGTCACTGTTCGAAGTACGTTTCACTCCCTTCCAAACCCTTTTTAGAGATGCGGTCCAACAGTTCGAAGCTTTACCAGGGCAATGATGAAACATAGAAGGACAAGCAAGTTTGTGTTGGTGGGAGGAGGGGAGCAAAATGAAAAGAAAAAAAACATGCTAAATTTTTGTCGAGTTAAAAGAGAAAACATGATAATTTTTTTCCGAGTTCAACATGTTAGGGGTCACTGTTGGAAGTAGGTTTCAATCCCTTCCAAACTCTCTTTAGAGATGCAATTCCAACCGTCCGAAGGTTTACCAGGGCAATGATGAAACATAGAAGGACAAGAAAGTTTGTGTTAGTGGGGAGGGGAAAAAGAAAAAGAAAACAAACATGATAATTTTTTATCGAGTTAAAAGCAAAAGAACATGATAATTTTAAAGATATTGAATGTGATGATATCATTAGAAGAGAACAATGTACAATATATATAATGATACAGAGGAGATATTTTAGGAAGAAGTAATGAGAGAATATACACATTGACAAGTTATGGAATATGTAATCTACTTTAACTCCAAGCTTGATCCTTGTCTGCGGGAAATGTTGGCGTGAGAGTGGTTTTGTGAGGCAATCCGCAAGTTGATCCCTTGTAGATACATGTGAGACACGAAGAACCCCTCCTTGAATCTGATTCCTAACAAAATGATAATCCAAAGCTATATGCTTCATCCGAGAATGAAACACGGGATTAGCACATAAATATGTTGCGCTAATATTATCACAATAGACAACTGGAACCGCTGGTGGTTTGGAGCCAAGTTCAGAGAGGAGCGATGTGATCCAGGTGATCTCAGAGGTGATGTTAGCAACAGCACGATATTCTGCCTCTGTCGAGGACCTAGCCACCCCTTTTTGTTTCTTCGAAGACCAAGAGATAGGGTTACTGCCAAGGTACAGTACATAGGCATTGGTGGAGATGTAGTCGTGAGTGTCCCCGGCCCAGTCAGCGTAAAAAATCCATGTAGTGTCATCGGTGATGCAGCTTTGAGGAAAATACCATGGCTTGGGGTATCGGCAAGATATCGGAGAACATGTTTTGCACCTTGCCAATGTTCATCTGTGGGCTTGTGCATGAACTGGGATAGTCTGTTGACGGCATACGTGATGTCAGGCCTTGTAAACGCCAGGTACTGTAAGCTGCCAACAACTGACCGATATTGTGTAGCATCAGAGAGAGGTGTACCAGTACTTTGTGTGAGCTTAGGTGAAGACGGGAGTGGAGTGGCGACTTGTTTTGCATCAAGCATGTTGTTCTTGGCTAGGAGATCCTGTATATAGCGCCGTTGCATAAGATGAAGCCCTTGAGGTATGCGTGTTACTTCGATTCCAAGGAAGTAATGGAGATCAGTGGGATCTTTGATTGAGAACCGATCAGCAAGAGATTGAAGAACCATGGCAATGACTCTCTGATCATTCCCTGTAACGAGAATATTGTCCACATAGACAAGGACATAGGTCAATATAGGACCTGCCCGCCTGATGAACAAGGAGGTATCAGCTGCAGAGTTTATAAAGCCGCCATTGAAAAGGTGAGTCTTCAAGGATTGATACCAGGTCCGCGGTGCTTGCTTGAGGCCGTAGATTGGTTTGTTGAGTTTGCAAACATAGTGGGGTTTGTTTTGATCAATGAATCCTGGAGAATGAATCCTGGAGGTTGAGACATGTATACTTCTTCAGTGAGATCCCCTTGCAAGAAGGCGTTATTTACATCAAGTTGCTTCACAGCCCAATTTTTCTTCACAGCAATATCAAGCACTGTATGTATGGTTGTTGATTTAATTACCGGACTAAACGTTTCAGCATAATCAATTCCGTGGCGTTGATTGAATCCTCGAGCAACTAGCCTCCCTTTGCGACGCTCCTCTGTTCCATCGGGTAGATACTTTGTCGTGAAGAGCCATCTACAGGAAACCAGATTCTGACTTGGATGTGGGGGAACAAGATCTCATGTTCTGTTTCGTAACATGGCATCAAATTCAGTTGAAGCAGCTTTGACCCATCGTTCATCTTTTAGAGCTTGTTGGATTGTTCGCGGTTCTGAGGACGGAGATTTGAGGAGTTGTGCGGTGAGGGTTAATTTGTTGATTGGTTTGAGGATATGGTTTTTGGAACGGTTTTGCATCCGATGAACATTTTATGGTGGAGACGGTGGAGATTGAGTTATTGGGACGGGATCGGGGTTATGTGTTTGAGACGACGATGAAGTGTTTGTGGGCTGAGTTATGGATGTGTTTGTTGGTTGTAGGGTTTGGGCTTGGTTTGGAGTTATTTGGGCCGGAATAGGAGTTGGTGGCGTTGGGTTTATATTTTGGTTGATGTTTGCTGGGTTGGGAGGCAAAGTATTTGTAAGTGGATTTAGCTGGGCCGTGGGTTGCATAGGCGGTATACTGATATGAGATTCTTGTTAACATTTGGAACACAAAGAACTTTATGTAATGCTAAAGCTCTAGTATTAGAAGGCAAGAATATAGAACCAGTGTGAGAGATTGAGAGACTGCTACCATCAGCGATCATCACGTCATCAGTTCCTTGATAAGGCTGATGTAATGACAAGTTTTGCAGGTCGTATGTGAGATGGTGTGTGGCACCACTGTCAAGGAGCCAATTCTCTGGCCCATAGGATGATCCAGCTGCAAAATGAGCTCTTGGTTGCCAAGGTTTGAATGGAGTCGTCATTATTTGGTTGGAGGACTGGTGCGTGAGAAGCTGAGGGCATCTTTTGGCGGAATGGCCTTGAACACCACAAATTTGGCATTGACCTAGGTATGGTCTTGGAGAGCGACTATCTTTTCTCGGTTGAGTTTGATAGTTGTTGTAGTTGTTCCTGAAGTTGTTGTTGTTTGAGCGCTGACGATTTTTGAACGTGTTGTTGTTGATGTGGTTCCTTTGTTGTGCCACATTAGCAGTATCAGGAACAGGGGAGGAGACGACCTCAGTACTGGCGAGTAGCTTGGCCTCGTGGTTCAACAGCTTTTCATGAAGCTCGGTGATTGTTGGTGGTGTGTCACGGCCCTCGATCTGATCGACAACTGTCTTGTATTCTTCAGGGAGTCCATCAAGAATCAGATCAAGTTGATCTTCATGATCAACAGCTTTTTCCAAAATAGCCAACTGATCCAGATGAGTGATATGACCTTGAAGGTACGCATCAATTGTCTTATTTTCTTTCTTCCAGTTCTTCATTGTTGCTTAAGTTTTTTGATGTGGCCTCTGCTTGGCTTGGCATAGGTGGAAGATAGAGTGTTCCACACGTGAGATGCAGTGGTTGAGCGAGAGACAATGGGTTGAACTTTGACAGACAGGGCACCGATGAGGGCGCTGTAAATGAGTTGGTCTTGGCGTTTCCAGATAGTGTAGGCTGGATTCACAAAGATCTCTCCATCGACATTGAGAGTTTCAGCAGGGACGATCATAGATCCGTCAAGGTGGCCTCCCAAGCCGTAACCATCAAGTAAGGCACGTACTTGACGACTCCACATTAGGTAGTTGGTAGCTGTTAGCTTAGAAACATTGTTCATGTTGATATTAAGGAGATTTTGGGTGGGTGTTTGTGTGGAGATGATCTCGACCGGGGAGTTGTTTTCAGATGTAGACATGGCGGCAGAGAAAAAGAAAAAAAAGGGTTTTAAGTCAGTAGGTATCGTGTAAGCTCTAATACCATAAAGATATTGAATGTGATGATATCATTAGAAGAGAACAATGTACAATATATAGAATGATACAGAGGAGATATTTTAGGAAGAAGTAATGAGAGAATATACACATTGACAAGTTATGGAATATGTAATCTACTTTCCTTATCAAATTTTTTCTGAGCTCAACGTGTTAGTGGTCACTGTTGGAAGTAGGTTTCACTCCCTTCCAAACACTCTATAACGCCATGTTTATTGGGGGTTCTTAGGATGAGTTTTTTAGCCTAATATAAGAACCGTCTCTTAACTTTTAACTAAGAAAAGCTAAGAACAGACTCTTAAATATCTTATTTAAAAATCGGCTCTTAGTTTTTCTTAGTTAAAAGTTAAGAGACGGTTCTTATATTACGCTAAGATCCCCATTCTAAGAACCCCCAATAAACATGCCTTAGGTTGCGGTCCAACAGTCCAAAGTTTTACCAGGGTAATGATGAAACATAGAAGGGCAAATGCACACCACGAGCCTAAAGAGAGTCAACGCCATATTTAAGAGTCAACACCATATTTAAGGAGACAAGGACAGTTAAGTGTAGATCCTAAAATCTACACTAAGTATTTTGTAGTGATTGAAAGTTTAATCTAGAGAAGAAGAGATGATGTGGGCAACGATATCTTCAGAACACAACAATGTAATCCTATTCTAGTAGGCAAAAATAGACTTTATTGATTAATAAGATCGAATACAACAAGAGAAACGAAATTCAACGTTACAAACGAAGTCGATAAGAGAAAAGACTTAAAGCAGAGTGAAATGAGGTCGATGTGTGTGTGGTTCTCTCTAGGGTTTTCTCTGTGTCCTCCTTCGTGTCCATCAATCTCTTCTTATAGCGGATTGATTCTGGATTTCTCTCAACCTCTCTGCGATCTCCGGCTCTTCGAATCGATCTCCTCTTGCTCGCTGGAGTCGGGCTTCTTCGTTGGTTGCGCGGCCCAAGTTTCTCAGGCCCAACTACGTAGTTGACCGAAATTGGGTCTAACATTTGTACCCCAATCTCTTTTCTTCGGACTGATTGAAGAGAGATGATCAATCATAGATTTCATGCGTTGTTTCGCGCATTTTTTATGGTTTATCTGTCCAACGGCTATATGCGCCGCCTTAGGGCGAATCATTTAATTTCTTAGGCTTAGCGATAGAGCCGTTAGGGCTTACGCTGGCTTATAAGTGCCCGAAAACGTTCCTTTGCTATCTCAATCTTCTTCTTTCTCTATCTTTCTTTTGTGATCAAAGGCTTTTAATTGCTGAATTTTGATAAGATGGCTCAATCTTTCTTCTATCCTCTTCTGACGATTAAGGCTGACCGGCTCGAGGAGCTTTACACCGTTCACGGCGTTGATCGGGCCGTTGTAGTTGATTTAGCTTCTACGTCTGAATCTCCAGAAACTGTTCGTGATGGATACGGTGGGGCGTATATCTCCTTCTTTGAGACCTGTGGTCTTTTCTTTCCGATCCCAGAGCCCGTCCTTAGTATTTTAGCAGAGCTGGGCTTGTCACTTACTCAGATGTGCCCTGATTTCTTGAAACATCTTCTGGCGCTCCTGGTCAAGGCTCGTGAGGAGGGTTTTTTGTTCGGCCTCGACGAGCTTCGTCACCTCGTTCTGATAAAGCGAAACAATCAAAACCCTGGGACTTTTCTCATGTCTCCCCGTCCAGGACGTCAAATCATACAGGGCGTCCCGTATCGTGATCAGAACTGGTGAGAAGAGTTTTTCGTCTTCAAGATCGACGAAGCGACGGTGGGAAGCTTTGATTTCTCGAAACTTCCCCGCTATTGGGCTGAGGACATAGGTGAGCTCCCCTTTGATATTTTTGCTTTTTTCTTTTCTTTTCCTTTTTTTTACATGCGCAAGCAGTTCTTGATCGATTTTTATCTTCTTTTTTGCTTGCTTCAGTTCATTCGGGAAGATCTTCTATGACTGACAGGCTTCGGGGTTTAATCAGAGCTCTCCAGAGAGGTAGCTTGGATTGGTCATCTTTTGATCTTGCTCGAATTCGAGGTGCTTTCTTGATGCCGGGCGGATCGGGTGTTGCCCCAGAGGTCACAGGCATCTCTGAGGAAGAAGCAGAGCACTCTCAGGAAGATGTTGAGGCTTCCTCTAGCTATCCTCCTCCTTCTGATAGGTTGGAGAGACAGCTTGCGAGGAGGTCGTCGTTTCGTATCTCCAGGTCGGTGGGAAAGATCGCTAGCGGGCTACCTCCGATCCCAATTCTGGACTCGGATGATGAGGGCGCCCCAGGAGGCCGAGGATCCCCTGTTCCTTTGAGTCCTGGTTTGCAGGACAACTCCGTTGCTACGAGCCGTAAACGGTGTCGATTGTCGAAGGCTGTTATGCAGCCGCCTCGTTCTAAGCGAGAATCGAAGGGTTGGAAGCTCGTCCTTGAGGGCGATAGTCCTTTATCTATGGACCAAGGCGATCTCGTTTCTCTTGCTCGTCGTACGAGATCCATGGATTGTCGCCATCCGTCTCTCGCTTCTCTTGATGAGGAGGGAGCTTGCGCCAAAGCAGTCGTCGCAAGCTCCAAGGTCGATTTTGTTAAGCTATGTATATTTCTGTTGGGGGTGCTAAGGTACTGACTTTCGAGATTTCTCCTTTCCAGGTTATGGAAGCTTTTAATGTGTTTGCAGTGACTATGGAGGATCGCGTGCACACTCTTCGCAACGAGAGCGAGGTGGAGAAAGGGAAGGTTGAGGTCCGGAGGCTTAAAGAGGAGCTTCGGACAGCCAAGGAAGAGGCCATGAAGAAGACTGGGAGGCGATGGTCTTGAGGGACGAGTGGAAAAGAGCTCGTCAGGAAAGGGCGGTCTTTGAGACCGAGGTCGCTGCCCTCAGGACAAGGGTTGTGGAGCTCGAGGCCGATCGTGACCAGGATATCCGTAGGGGTTCTCGCGCCGCTCGTCGTGAGGTTGCTAATGCCTTCCAAGAGGTTCTCACTTCTTTGGAGAAGAGATGGGTTGACAAGAAGAAGGAATTGTCCGCCGAGATTCAACTCCACGAAGTGGTTGCCAACCTCGACTTGCTAAGCGAAATCAAGGAGGATGGGCTGGTTGTAGAAGACGAGATCGTTCGTCTGAAAGAGATGGAGAAGGACTGCGAGGCCACTGCTAATTTGGCCGCTGTTCCAGATTGGTCAGTCCCGGATCTTGATCTTCGTCTGGTTTCCGAAGATTGGATCGTCGATGATGAGGCTGCGAACTCTTCTGCCAAAGATTCGATCGTCGATGACGAGGCCAGCCGTTTTTGAGTGTTTCGAGGATTTGCACTTTGCGGATATGAGATATCTAATGAACTTGATGTATTTTGAATCAAACTTGCATTTTATTCAAAATGTTGGTATGGTACAAATTTAGTACAAAGATGGTCGTTTGACTTTTGGTCCGAGGTTGATGTTGTCGTGTCAGCGTATTCTGAGTGGGTTTCGGTATGCATCTTTCGGACATTGTGGTTGGTGTGTGGCTGAACTCGTGTCGTGAGTTGCCTACGTACCCTCGACGAGGGATCAAGTCAGAACGTAGTTCGATTATTTTTCCCTAGGGGTAGGGTCGTTTGTTCTGTTGTTCGTGTACGTTTGTACGTTTATTCGGGGTCTTGAGTGCCGATTAGGGATGTGGCTCGATATCATTAAAGCTTGCGAGGTAGCAGGTTCTGGAACTTTTCTGACTTCCTCTGATAGTTTCGATCCCTTTCGGAGTTGGGAACTTCAGGCATTGATGATAGGTTGAGGGAAGTGCCTTCATGCTCTACAGCCAAGGTCTTCCGAGAATTGCGTTGAACGGGGCTGGACGATCTATCACGATGAACTTGACGATTTTCCTGACTTCTCCGGCGGTACCGGCGAGCTTGATTGATCCGAGGGAGTAAGTAGTTTCTCCTGCGAATCCGATTAGTGGGGTTCGTTCTTGTTTAAGGAGGGCTTTGGTGAATCCCATCCTTTTGAATGCGTCATAGAAGAGGATGTCGGCCGAGCTTCCTGTGTCAATCATGTCCCGAGATAGTTCGCAACCACCGACGTCGTCAAATTATGAGGGCATCGTTGTGTGGTTTGTCGAGATCTGGAGTTTCGTTCTCGTCTAAAGTTATTTCATGGTCGGGACCTGATAGTGGTTCTTTGATTCCTATGTTGTTCTCGGCTTTTCGTTGGTATGCTTTGATCGAGTTAACCGAGTTACAGAACTTAGAGCCTCCGTATATGAAGTCGATTCGTTTTTTGTTTTTCTCATAAGCCGGGAAGCTCCATTCTTTGTTTGGTTCTAGTTGGTAGTGTTTCTGTCCCCCAGACAGGTTGCGATTAACCGTTCGCGTGCTGTCTTTTTTCAGAATTTGTGGGGCGATCGGTCTCTCTTGTAATTCCAGGATTTTTGCCATCTTACGCTTTCTCTTAAAGTTGGGGATTTTCCCGAAGGGAGACTTTGTATTTGGATTGTATTGAGCGGCTCTAGAAAGAGGGGGGGGGGGCTCTGTCGAGGTCCACTAAGGTGCGGATTGCTACTGTGATGCCGATGCACACTTTTCCTTCGGTCTGACCTTCGGTTTTGCTGGGGATATCGCGTTTTGGTGCCCATGAAATCATGTCGACTCTTTTCTTTGGTTTCAAGGTCGGTTTCCCTATTTCTTTTATTCGAAGAGCCTTTAGTTTTTCGGTTGGCTTTCGGAGTTGCTTGCACTTCTTCTTCTTCTCCAGTATCTTCGCTGGTTTCTTTATTTTCGTTTTGACTGCAAAATACTGCTCGACATTCCTCGGTTGAATGACCCTTCTGGTTATGTAAGGCACATAATATGTTGAGATCGTACTTCGACGATTTGTTTTGCGGCGAATTGTTTATCGCATAGGAGTGCTGCCCTTTAGTTGCTGGTTCTTTAGGAGCATTAATCTTTTTGGAGGTGTTATTTTTGTTCGCACTGTACTGTTCTTTTAAGGCTGCGACCTCTTCTTCGTGGGTTGCGAAGTAGGAGGCTCGGTGTAGGGCGTCGTCCAACGAGATAGGTGCTCGTACTGCCGTTTCTTCTCTTAATTTGGATGAGAACCAGACGCCGTTCTTCAGCGATTCGAAGGCCACAACTTCGTTTGGATGCAAATTCTTGGCTTTGATTTCTCTGAACTTGTTTATGTACGCTCTCAGCGGTTCGAAGGGCGCCTGCTTGAGATTCCAGAGATCTGCCTCTGTGACCCTTGTTTCTATGAAAACTGAGTATTGTTTGAGGAACGTAGATACTAATTGGGTGAAGTTGTCGATTGAGTTTTCTTCTAGGACGGCAAACCATTCAAGAGCTGCTCTGGTGAGATTTTCGGCGAAGAAGCAGCAATACCCGGCCTCTTTTTCGTCGTCGTTGAGATGCGCTCTTGATATCGCTAGTCGGAAGGCTCGTACATGAGCTTTCGGGTCTGTGTTCCCAGCGTACTCGGGGAATTTTAGTTTTCCCACATGGTGTAATCTTACGATGGTGATTCGATTCATGAACGGAGTCCTTCTTGTTTCTTCGATAACCATATCTTTGTTTGGAGCGGAGCTTGTCGCCATATGCACGATGGCGTGTATCCTCTTGAGCTCGGCGTCGTTTCTTTCGATATAGTTCTGGAATGTTCCGGTTTCATTCGGGATCATCGGGTTTTCTCTTTGAGGATCCGCGTCGATGGGTCTACGGGAGTCGTACTGTCGAGCTTGTCCTATTGGGTCACCGAATCCCACTTACTGAAAAGTTCCCGTAGCAGGTGGAGTTCTATTCTCGGAGGTTGGATGACTCAATGGTGGAATTCCCGTGTATCCGTTTTGTGATTGGATCGGCGTACTTCGCGGACCTTGTAGCCCGGTATCTATTTTGTCCAGTCAGCTGTAACTTAAGCTTCGGCATGCCATGCCCTGCTGCGAGGGTCGTTGTGAGTTTTCGCCCATGTAGCGTCCGGATCGAGCGCTTGGGAACTCTTGGGTGCTGAAAACTCCGGGATTTTGGAGATTTAGCGTTCCCCTTGATGGATCGGATGGTGGTTGGTTTCTTTCTCGGGCGTTAGCTCGGTGTTCCGCGAGTTCCCGTTCGGCCTGATCTAGTAGATTAGCAATGGTCCGATAGGCGACCTCTTGGTTTCGAGTTTTATCGATTAATGATGAGACCATCCCTCGAAGCTCGGTCACTTCTTCTCGAGTTTGGGCTAGATGATAGACTATCAATTTGACCTAGATGATAGACTATCAATTTGACCTATTTTCAACCATAGTCTATAGGTATTTTTACTAATAATTATATTATTATAGAGTCTATTTATTATATTTATAAGATCAGAAGTGTTTTGGAGATAAGTGATGATTTTGGAGCATTTTGGAGATATTTGGAGCAAGCACCCGAGATGACCATCGAGATCGACAATCGGTCGATAATGGAGAACTAGAATCGATCGATACGCATGACATGGTGTCGATCGATAGCGAAGCGCGCATAAAGCCTGTTTGGTCACAACTGACTTGAAGCCCAAGATTTTACTATTTTACAAGATTGCCCCTGACGAGTTTTACCCTAATAATATAAGCTTTGCCGCCATGTTAGAGGGAAGGAGGGGGGGGGGTGCTTTTCTTAAAAAAGTGTGCTTTCTTTGTGTTTCATTGTTTTATTGATAGATATGAGAGAAGATCCAAAGTCATAATTTGTGATTGGAACTCCATTGATATCTATTTTATTATTCTATGAAGTTTTTATACTTAACTGCTGTTATGAATTGCTTAGCCATGTCTGAGTAGTTCTCTTGTTAGATTTTAGGGTTTAAATAGGTTAGGAGAGATTAGACCCAACTATAGATTGCTGAGTTGTGATAATCATCTTTAGAATTGTTCATTAATGCATGTGTCTAGATTAGCTACCTAGAGCTTGCCCTTGGATTGATTGATAAAAGCCATAGCTTAATTCTCATTCTGAAAACATTCTAATAGAACTATGTTTCTTGCTATGAGCAAGGCGAGAGCTGATCTAGTGAGCTTAGTAAGCATTCATTCAACCTGCGCATAAACCTTGACTAGAGCGCGTCTATCGATATCACACTTGAATAATCGATCGACGGTGCAAAAGGTGTATCGATCGATACGCCTATTGGAATATCGATCGACACTTTCTATAGATCAATATAACGAGAGTTGAGATCACAGATCTAGTTAATAGCAACAAGTCAATGCTCGCGAGAGCCAAAAGACTTGTTGATCAAATAGTTGAGATTTACATTATCATGCATGCAACTCATTAGGCATCTGTAGGATTTTAATTCCAACTTTCCTCAATAAAAACCCTTAGTCTAACTATTTCCTTTTTAAGCACCAAAACCCAAAAAAAAAAACCTGCTATTGAACAAACACTTGTTCAATATAAAACTACAATTTACTTTTAAAACTCTTAAAACATCTTTGTTTAACAAATCATATTAGAATCCTTAGGTTCCCTAGATCCCTGTGAATTCGATCCCTAAGTATTACAACTCGACCTCTTATTTGAGAGAGTATAAATCACTCCTTAGGGTAATTTGAGTGGTATCAAATTTGGCGCAGTTGCCGGGGATCGAACCCGGGTCACCCGCGTGACAGGCGAGAATACTTACCACTATACTACAACGACGTAAAATTTGGCGCCGTTGCCGGGGCGCTTTGATTTTTGTTAAGTATTCTGACATAAATTTTTTTTTCTTTTCTTGGATTTTCAGGTACATGCCCAGCAGTACCATAAGCAACAAGGAAACTCAACCGCTATTCTCACCAGATCCTGCAAGTTTGGAGCGTTCAATCCGCAAAGAAGCACGCTCCTCATCGATCGACAACAATGCTTGTTCGTCGCTCGATTCTCGTCGACCCAGGCACTAGTCCCGTCGACCGATACTCGCTCACCACCGTCGACCGAATACACTCATCTCCCGTCGACCGACATCTTTCATCCGACATCGATCGATACTTCAGTACGAACATCGATCGATACTGAGCCGCGAGACAAGGTTGTGACTTTGATTCTTGTACGTGATGAGAGAGGAGACCTGTATGACCAGGGAGGTCATCTGCGTAATGCAACAGGTCAGAGGATAGACGCTCAGGGGCCTGCAATCCCTGCGTAGACAACAACACTTCCGTGTCGCTCGATTCCGCTCAACCACCGTCGACCCAGACACCAGCCCCGTCGATCGATACCCTTCACCAGAAATTGATCGACATTCCATCTCGGACATCGATCGATACTGAACCGCGAGACATGGTTGCGCCTTTGATACTTGTTCGGGAAAACAATGGAGACCTTCATGACCAGGAGGGTCATCTGCGTAATGAAGCAGGTCAGAGAATAGGTGCTCAGGGGGCTGCAATCCCTGAGCCTAATGCTACTACTACAGGTACTACTTTACCTGTAGATGAGGCTGCGCAACCCAGGACGTTGGCTGAGTACAACCGTCCAGATCGCTACTACACCAACAAATCAGCCATCCTTCCTCCCACCATTGAGAGGGATTTTGAGTCGAAAGCGCAGTACTACACACTTGTGGGACAGCTACCCTACCATGGACTATCCCACGAGCATCCTATGGACCATCTGGAGAGGTTCGAGGATCTGATTTCTGCTATTAGAGTCGAGGGAGTCTCTGAGGACTACCTATTATGCCAGCTTTTCAGATATTCAGTTGCTGGAGAAGCTCTGCATTGGCTCAAGAAGTTACAACCAGGATCTCTTAAATCCTGGAGCGACATCAAGAATGCATTCTTATGCAATTTCTTTGATGAGGCACGTGCTGAAGACTTGAGGAGCAAGATTGCTACATTCACTCAGGAGCCTCCAGAATCATTTAGAGGCTCTTGGATCAGATTCAAGTCCTACCAAAGAGACTGTTCATACCATGGATTCAATGAAGTACAGCTACTCAGTACTTTCTACAGAGGCATCGCGGT
>NC_027755.1:6058747-6063525 GCF_000695525.1 Brassica oleracea var. oleracea
AGATCTGCCACCATCCTTGGGAATGATCAGATGGATGAGGTGAAGGCAAAACTGGACAGTGTTCACAAGCTTCTCAAGAAGCAGGTTAGCTTTGTTGAAGATGCAGAAGCTGTAGAGGGTAGAGCAGAGGAAGAAGAAGTAAACTACAATGGTGGAGCTGGATTCCAAGGAAACCAGGGTGGAAACAGAAACTCCTATGGAAATAGGAGTAACTTCAACCAAAATTTGTAGTACCAGAAACTCTACAACAACATCTACAACAACAACAGGAATTTTGGAAGTTTCTACTACCAGAAGCCACTGCCGCCTACTCAAGAGAGCAAGATTGAAGAGATTCTCGATAGGGTTCTTGAGGCACAACAACGAATGAATGTGGACTTCAATGGGAAGATAGATTTTGTCTACACCAATCTTAACACAAAGTTTGAGACTTTGAGCTCTCATGTGAAGAAGACAGAGATACAGGTTGTGCAGACAGGAGATGCTATTAGGAGGCACGAAGCTTAAACAAGAGGAGTAGGGGATGATGTGATGAAGCACCACGTGAATGCCATTATTGAGGATGACTTTTGGCAAGTGGTGAAGGAAGAGAAGCTGCAAAAGGCGATTTCGAGGTAGAAAGTTTGATGAGTTTCGGTGGGTCACATTGGTGTCGATCGACACCAGCCACCGAACATCGATCGATATACACCAACTCAAATCATTCAACAGGAGTACCAGAGCATCGATCGACAACGCCTACGGAGTGAACCGCGTCTTGCAATGTCTTGAAGATTCTAACTCAAGAGGAGTTCGTAGCAAAACACCCACATCCGCCCAGCCCTGACAATGTCCGAATCGATCGACATGCCAACAACAACGTCGATCGACACTCAAAAGCTAATATCAATCAACAACCATCACCGCCTATCGATCGACGTGCACCTATTACCTACCGAGTGCATATGCCGAAGATAGATGTAGCACGACTTAACGCACTCAGGCCCAAACCTAAATCTTCAGAACAACCACCGGAGCCTGTCAGGACACCTTCAGATGATGGAGATGATCCCATGGAAGAAGATAGGGTTTTTACTGGAAGAACCCTAAGGAGAAGAAAAGAAAAAGTGGCGAAACATCTGAAGAGGGGGGCTAATGAAAAGGAAAAAGAAAATTTCCAAAAGAGAGTCTTAGGATTCCTCTACATAATCCATTCGAAGAAGCTTATTACAGCCACAGATTGTGGATGTTCTTCAGAGAAACCAGAGAGAAAGAAGAAGACATTAGGAGAATGTTCTGTGAAGCTAGAGAAAAGATGAGGAGAAGGATTACATTGAAGAAGAAGAGTGATCCTGGGCAATTTGCAATACCATGCACAGTGCAGGGTATTGAATTCTCACATGCCTTGTGCGATACAGGAGCATCAGTAAGCATCCTACCTAGGGTTATGGCAGACCATCTGGGTCTGGAGGTGGAGCCTTCGCATGAATTGTTCACTTTTGTGGATTGTTCCCAGAAGAACTCAGGAGAAATTATGAGAGACTTAGATGTGCAGATTGGTAATGCCCTAGTTCCAGTTGATTTCTATGTCTTGGAAATCAAGTTAAACTGGAACTCTTCTCTACTACTTGGGAGAGCCTTCTTGTCAACAGTGGGAGCAGTATGCAACTTGCAAGCCAACCAGTTGTGTCTAACACTCATCGATCCTAATTCCCACTCTGACCCTATCCCATTCAAGAAGCCACAGACGATCTCTAGAAGAATCAATGATGCATGAATCATTGCAGCTTGCCACTGTGGAGCCGAGTACGAATCTGACTACTCGGAATCGATCGACACTCATCCAGTTACGTCTATCGACACAAACCATACGAAATCGACCGACGCTGACAAAGAGAAATCGGTCGACACGTATCCGGATGAGTGGGAGAATGAGTACTACAACCCCACTATTGGCGCTTACACAAGCCAAAATATGCATACAGACGAGTATGATGAAGACTTCGAGGAGGAATGAGCCATTGAGTACAGAGCCATCCTTGATGAGGAAGAAAAACTGTTACATCATTCCTCTTGGAATAGGAATGCACCATCGTTCGACATGACAAGCTTGCCATCGATCGACACTCAACCTCAGCAACGATGACGAAAGCGAGCATCGACCGACACTGCCTACTACAAATCGGTCGACACTGATTTCAACCGTGTGCGAGATGGAGACTACTCGATTGGTAGTTGGGTAGATGAACACCACCACGAGAGCTTTGCAGTAGAAACAGTAACCTACACACCAGGAGTAGATAAACTACAAGATAGTTTCACAGACGAGGAACTGCTCAACATGCAAAAGCGCGATGATACAGATCAGTTTCCAGCAAAAGCTGCTTGGGAAAGAACTCGTTCTAGTCAATCGATTGACACTCGTCATCCAAAATCGATCGACAAGATTCCTCAACAATCGACTGACATCAACAATACCACGTCGATCGACAACCATCCAATACCGAAAACCACTGTAAGCGAAAAAGATAAATCAGATAACCAGTATATAACTCCAGACGAATTTGGTATTTTTAGGGTCCCTAATGGCTACGCAAAAGCCATAGACGGCCGCACACTACACGTATCTAGAGAAGATATTGCAGATATCCTTCAGACAACCAATGGAGCAGACAATTTGTTCATGCATCAACGCTGCAACCGAGAACAGAAGACTACAAAGGAGTTCTATGACACAACTAGTGGCATAGAAAAACAGCTTCAAACAACGATCTCGCCATACAACCCATCCATCGATCAACATAGACGTCCCAACGGTCGCCAGACAGCCAGAATTCGGCAAAAGAGCTTATGACCTTTATGGTAACAGGAAATTTTACTAGGAAGAGAAAGATGAGTATGGAGTCTACAGAGATGACCGCAAATTTGCCAGAGATCTAGAAGGACACACCATTCCTGTTCACACCAAGGATATCAGAAGACTTCTTGAAAGAGCTTCAAGAGATGAACCAGCCTACATATGTCTTCCTGAACATGCTAGCTCATTCACACAGACACAGTGGGTACCAGATCTCTACACAATGAGAGGAACAAAGAATCCTTCCAGATGAAGCTTGATGGTGTCTACTATCCATTGAATGATAGTATAAGTTGGTTAACTACTTGCATGGAGGAGATGAAGAAGGACATAACCAGATTTCAGAACGCGACTGACACTGCTCGACCTCCATCGATCGACAGACGACACTCCCAATCGATCGATAGCAAACAATGATAGCCAGAATTCAGAACGCGACCAACGTTGCTCGACCTTCATCGATCGCCAGAAGACGACCCCAATCGATCGACAGCAAACAATCACCATCGCTCGACAGTCACCATCACACATCGATCGACAACCGCTTGGCCGCATCGATCGACACCAATCCGCCACGCCCACACACGATGAAGTCTCAACCAGATTTCCACACCAGAGAATAGATAGATCAGTTGGTAGAAGGGATCTATAGAGCGCTGGAAACTACAGAGGAGAGGCTTGATGAGAGATGTGATGACATCTATTTCCCAATAGATCTTACAATCAGTGCATTGACCTCCAAGGTCGAAGCTATACAAGGGGAGTTGGTGGAGATTCAGAGTTACATTGCGCGTCGACCAGAAGCATCAATAACGATCGACTGACGTAACATCAAATCAATCGACACCAACCATTCAACATCGATCGACAGTGATACAAACCGAGGCCGGCTAGTACCAAAGACGACATCCCGCATATCCAACACACCTTACCATGGAAAGGAGATCTCAGCTGACACTTACGCCGCACTTACCAGACATCAATTCAACCTTGAGAGTCTTGGTGAAAGATTGCAGAGGATTGAAAACACAACTGCAGCAATAAAGGATAAGTGGCGCAGAGGGGATGAAGCAATGGGAGACTTCACTGGTACATGGTTCAACAAGAGCAAAGAAGAGATGGATACTTGTTTTCCAACAAGTCCCAGTTCTCCACACTACTAGCCAAAACACCTCCAAAGTCAAGCTAAATGACTATAACAAACCGCTTAGTGGGAGGCAACCCACTATTAGGTAATATTTATTAAGCTTTTATTGATTTATTATTTATGTTGGTTTTTAATCATTGCAGGTCATCAAAAGCAAAAACAAAAAGAAGATCCGAGTAGACGATTGCCATCTGTATCGACAGACACGAACAATTCGACATCGATCGACATTACCTCACCTGCGTCGACCGACAACAACATCCTTACATCGGTCGACATCTATTTTGGTCTGGTATATCGTTCCTACTTGTTACATTGAGGCCTTATGATTTATTTTTAACCATAACTTCGACTGAATTTACACTGGGGACAGTGTAGTTTAAGTCTGGGTGGAGGTTTATTGATATTTATTTACTTATTAGTCTTATTAAAAATGTTTTCAAATTAAGTTATTATTGAGTCAAGAAGGGGATTATGAACTTATAGATTTTGCTAGATATCTAACCACTCTTTAGCACCATTCTAGACTTACTGATTGCAGGCAGTACTGAAGATACTAAAGTGGATCAACCGGTCAACTATCCACTCTTGCTAAGATTGTTTTGAAGGAACCAAAGCTGACCTGCAACACTAAACCTGACACAACTGCTTGTCTTGGGGCTTGGTATACATGGGATCGGATTCTTCAAACAAGTCTGGAAGGTAAAGCCTTGTGCATATAGATTTATCACCCTTTCTCTCTCTATTTTTAAAATATAGATTATTAAAAAAAAATATATATATATATATATATAT
>NC_027755.1:6063704-6065106 GCF_000695525.1 Brassica oleracea var. oleracea
GGTTAATGATCTTGCATATAAGCAGACCTTGACCAAGAGAGAAAATTAGTAAAGAGAGAGGATAAGAACTAATGTTTACCTGCAGGTCCAGATACCTGTTTGAGAATCCTTGAATCCTGTTATCGATACTCCCAAGGTAAAGTCTTCACTTTTATTTTATGCTAAGAAATGAGGTTGGTAGAGGGGAATGAAAGACAAGATTATGCTAAGTTGTTGGCCAGATGAATTTGGTTGCTAAGCTAGGATATGGTATGATGTACTTTTGTGATTGGGACTTCTTAGATGTGGATTGCAATATTGTAGAGGTGATGATTCTAAGTTTTAAATTATGTGAGTTCCTGCTGTTTTAAAACCTTTTTCAGAGAGAGTGTCTGTTTGTTTTGCTTGAGGACAAGCAAAAAGGTAAGTCTGGGGGAGTTGATAGACTATGGATTTGACCAATTTTCAACCATAGTCTATAGGTGTTTTTACTAATAATTATATTATTATATAGTCTATTTATTATATTTATAAGATCAGGAATGTTTTGGAGATAAGTGGTGATTTTGGAGCATTTTGGAGATATTTGGAGCAAGCACCCGAGATGACCATCGAGATCGACAATCGGTCGATAATGGAGAGCTTGAATCGATCGATACGCATGACATGGTGTTGATCGATAGCGAAGCGCGCAAAAAGCCTGTTTGGTCATAGCCGATTTGAAGCCCAAGATTTCACTATTTTACAAGATTGCCCTTGACGAGTTTTACCCTAATTATATAAGCTTTGCCGCCATGTTAGAGGAAAGGGAGGGGGGGGGGGGATTTTCTTAAAAAAGTGTGCTTTCTTTGTGTTTCATTGTTTTATTGATAGATAGGAAAGAAGATCCAAAGTCATAATTTGTGATTGGAGCTCCATTGATATCTATTTTATTATTCTACAAAGTTTTTATACTTAACTGATGTTATGAATTGCTTAGCCATGTCTGAGTAGTTCTCTTGTTAGATTTTAGGGTTTAAATAGGTTAGGAGGGATTAACCCCAACTATAGATTGATGAGTTGTGATAATCATCTTTAGGATTGTTCATTAATGTCTGTGTCTAGATTACCTACCTAGAACCTGCCCTTGGATTGATTAATAAAAGCCATTGCTTATTTCTCATTTTGAAAACATTCTAATAGAACTATGTTTCTTGCTATGAGCAAGGCGAGAGCTGATCTAGTGAGCTTAGTAAGCATTCATTTAACATGCGCATAAATCTTGACTAGAGCGCGTCGATCGATATCACACTTGAATAATCGATCGACGGTGCAAAAGGTGTATCGATCGATACGCCCATTGGAATATCGATCGACACTTTCTATAGATCAATATATCGAGAGTTGAGATCATAGATCTAGTTAATAGACAACAAGTCAATGC